>NC_063437.1:20680050-20980050 GCF_020379485.1 Brassica napus | reverse complement strand
TCAAGAATCTGGTGTAACCACCGGTCGGTCCGGTTTTAAAAACACTAGAGAAAGCAAAACAAACATCACTCTTTGTTATCTCCTGCTATGTCTGTATGATCTTCATCTTCCTGTACTCTAACTTTACTTCCACAGCAACTTCTCTTATGTTCTCCAGCCACATGTTTCTTCACTAAACTGCCTCTTGTTTCTGCAAGCTCCAACCTCTTCTCCAGAAACTCAGCATTCTCCTTCCAAACCTCTCCATTAGCATACACCTCTTTCTTCCATATCGGAACCGAAGCCTTCAGCTCATCAATCAAGAACTTGCAAGCATCTAAACCGTCCCCACGGTGAACAGACGAGACCGCCACGAACACGCTGGTTTCTCCAACAGGAACTGCCCCCAGACGGTGGGCGACAGCGATCTTATGGATGTCCCAGTTTGATCTAGCGGATGCGCAGATGGAGCTGAGGTATCTTGTTGCCATTGGTACGTATGCTTCGTACCTCAGCTCCATAACTGTTTTCCCCTCGAATGTGTCCCTTGTGGTGCCTGAGAATGTTGCTATGGCGCCGGCTTGTGGGGCGGTCACGTAGTCAATGTACTTGGCTATGTCTACTTTGTGACCTTCCTCCAAGATTTCTATAAGGTTATTCTCCTCTGAAGACATCTTTTAGTTCTTATGAGAGAGTACAAGCGAACTCTAAACTGTAGAGCCAATCAACAAACACCATTACTTATCAAAGAAAGCTAATTATCAGACAATTAGTCAAAGATCTAATGGAACAGAACAATCACAGAACCAGTGGCGGAGCCAGAAAGTTTTTGTATCGGGGTCAAATTTTTTTATCTCCAAATACATAATTTATAACCACGGAAAAACTATAAATATACTATATGATCATTCATATCTTAAAACTTGTTTACCATAATTATTTACTACAATTTAAAATAATTTTGATAAAACAAATCATAAAAGTTTTAGAAATTCATTATTGATGCGATATTGTAATATTATTTTTTGATGATTTTCATTGACTGATATTTTTTTGCCGATTCAGAAACTGATCCATTAGTTAACTGATAAATTTACATAATCATTGAATCATAATCATTTTTAGTTTGCTAAAATAAAGAAGAGAGTGTATAACAAAAAAAATAGAAAACTTATTTAAAAATTATTCGATCAAAAAAAATTATCTAAAAATTGTTTGGAAAACATGAGAGTTCTTCCTCTTTGCGTTGTCCAGAAAAGAAGTACAAATCCTTTTTTTTCAAATTCGCTCATTATTGGACCTAATACAATTTGGGAGTTATTGAAATATGTAACTAACACTTATTATAAAAACGTGTTTATTGAAATCTAAGCTAAAATTAATATAAATCAAATGTTTAACAAATAAAATAAACATATTATTTATATAATTTTAAATTATCTTCAATCTTTAATGTTTTGTGATTATATTTGTGAAATTATATTTTTAGTGGGGTCAAATTTTCATTTTTAATGGGGTCAATACAAATTTTCTTAAATAAAAAAATTATTTTTTAAAAAAGTAGTGGGGTCAGCTGACCCCACACCTCCTTCATTGCCTCCGCCCCTGCACAGAACACACAGAGATATCTTAATACAATGAAAGTTTTGATACTTTTCTCTCTTTAACAGCTACACAGACAACAAAACATCGCAAAGAACCAAAGATTAGAACTTGACCTTTCGGGGTTTGGTAAGGACAGATGATAATGAAGAAGAAGAGCATGTGCTCCACAATCACCTCTCTTTTTGGACTAATAGGCTGGTGAGAGAGAATTTGATTAAGACAAAACACAAACGTTTATTGTCAAAGTCTCTTCTTTTTTTTTTTAACCAAAAGCGACGTCGTTTTCGGAGCTACAGTGAAGCGTCTCTTCAAAGGAGAGAGAAGCATCTCTCTTTACTTATCTTTGTGGATACAATTTTGGGAAAGTGAGTGAGAGACGAAAGATCATCAAACCATGGCTGCTGCTACATCTTCTTCCTCTGCTTTCCTCCTTAACCCGTTGACTTCTCGCCACCGTCCTTTCAACTACTCTCCACAGCTAGCTTCTCTCTCCTTATCCTCTAGAAAGGCGGCTGCTTTCACGCTTAATAGCCAGCGCCAGAGGTGTGAGGATGTTGTGTGCAAGGCTGTGTCTGCGAAGGTAGAAGCTGGAGTTGAAAGTCTCAACATCGCCGAGAATGCCGCTCAGGTTGATAAAGTTTATTACTTTGTGGGAAGACAGTAACTAAATTGAGCATAAAGTCTCTGACTTTGACTTGTTTTGTCTAATCTTTGTTTTGCCTCAGCTTATTGGGAAAACTCCAATGGTGTACTTGAACAATATAGTCAAGGGCTGTGTTGCAAGTGTTGCTGCTAAGCTTGAGATCATGGAGCCTTGTTGCAGTGTCAAAGATAGGTTTGTTATGTAACCAGTTTTGATTTATTGGTTGGTAGGTACGTTCACATGTTTATTTTAAGCTTATGCTGTTTTGGTGGTTTCAGGATTGGGTTTAGTATGATCACTGATGCTGAGGAAAAAGGACTTATTACACCTGGAAAGGTATTGTGAAAAAAAGCTCATCATTCTTTGGTGTTATAAGTCCTCTTATTTGATTTAATATATATTTTTTTTTGCTAGAGTGTTCTTGTGGAATCTACAAGTGGAAACACAGGGATTGGTCTTGCTTTTATAGCTGCTTCAAAAGGATATAAGCTTATCTTGACAATGCCTGCGTCCATGAGTTTGGAGAGAAGGGTTCTTCTGAGGGCGTTTGGAGCTGAGCTTGTGTTGACTGAGCCTGCAAAAGGCATGACCGGAGCTATTCAGAAGGCTGAAGAGATTTTGAAGAACACTCCCAACTCCTACATGCTCCAACAGTTTGATAACCCAGCCAATCCCAAGGTCTGTGGTTCCTGTTCTTTAATCTTGCAAGTATTTGTTAGTGTTTTTGAATGTGGTGAATATGCAGATTCATTACGAGACTACTGGTCCTGAGATTTGGGAAGATACAAGAGGCAAGGTGGATATACTGGTTGCTGGAATTGGAACTGGTGGAACCATTACTGGTGTTGGTCGGTTCATTAAAGAAAGAAAGCCTGAACTCAAGGTACCTAGCAAAGGATGTGGATGTTAAAAACTATATAGTATGAAAACTTATGTTTAATTTAGTTGATGTTTATGTGTATTAGGTTATTGGTGTTGAACCCACAGAAAGTGCAATACTTGCTGGAGGAAAACCAGGTAAGGAAGGCATTTGAACATTTTGCTTACTTGAAGCTGTGATTGATTTGTCTTGTGTTTTGGAGTGCAGGACCTCACAAAATTCAAGGGATTGGAGCTGGGTTTATTCCTAAGAATCTGGATCAGTCTGTTGTAGATGAATACATATCGGTAATGATCTGTTTATTTATGTTGGTTCTCTAAAACAAGACATGTGCTATTTTCTTGTTAGTTTTTTATCTTTTACTGAGCTGTGGTCTTGAGATTCAAATATTTACATGTTTTCCTTGCTTTCTTATCAGATATCTAGTGATGAAGCTATTGAAACTGCAAAGCAACTAGCTCTACAAGAAGGCTTGTTGGTTAGTCTTTTTTCTATTCATAATATCTCTGAGTGATAACAGCTTTTGAATGCATACGAGAAACCCTCTAATGACTAGTGAACTATTTTCAGGTTGGTATATCATCAGGAGCAGCTGCTGCAGCTGCAATCCAGGTCGCAAAGAGACCTGAAAATGCCGGGAAACTCATAGCTGTAAGTCCTCAATGCTTCCATCTTTGCTCTTTATCTTCTTTTCTTGATGGAAGTAGGTGATAAGAATTGATTTGTTAAGTCTTTTCATCAGAAGGATTCGATTCCCTGTTTGGCATATCGCATCTCCCTCACCTAACCCTTGTCCTGTATCTGTGACCGACCACTAGTTATATAGATTTATTGAGTTATTATCTATTTACAACACAGCAGCAGATAGAAATCATGAAGGAACCTTAGCCTAGTCTTACTGCACTTGAGCTTTGTTTTCTTTCTCAAGGAGTTGATTTACTTTACACGTCTAGTCACTTAAGGCCTTTAGATACCTACTCTTTGTGTTGGCTTCATCTCTTTGCCTCACTAACCCTTTGATCAGAAAGGGCCTCACTGAACCCTAGCCATTTGACCAGAAAGGAAAAAAGAGAGATCATGGAGCTTAGATGTCTATAGTATTATCCCAAAGTGGGGAACCAAGTGAAATTTTTAGCTATTCTTGAGTGAAAAGAGTGAGGAACAGATTTTGATTGAACTTTGATGTGTGAGTTGATGAATCTTTGTTGCCAGGTTGTGTTTCCGAGCTTTGGGGAACGTTACCTCTCGACAATGCTTTTCCAGTCGATCCGAGAAGAGTGCGAGAAAATGCAGCCTGAGATCTGAATTTCCTAATGTAATTTCTTGACCTACAAGGAACCTCTTCTTTGTATTTCTTTCTTGTTTTCTCCCTCTCACTATGTCAAACTGTATATTTGCATTTTACAATGTGCAACGCAATTGGTGTTTATTTAATAAAATAAATGCAATAAGGCGTAATTATTCCTTAAGTCATAGAATTATCAATTTAAAATAAAATGACTAGTTATAATAATGACTTTCCTTTTCTACGAATACTTACATGTTTAGAGCCAAAACACATAAGGAATAGGAGAAAAAATAATCATAATGTAGATAAGATTAGGAACACGAAATCTCAAGGTGTAATTATAAATAGACATGCTCGATGTCAAAAAAAAAAATATAGACATGTTCATACGAATAGTTCATCATCCGATAAACAAAGACAATATAATAATTAGCCAGAGAGATGATTAGGGCAGGACTAGTGGGAAAGAAAGTTCCATCTTACGACTCTCGATGGGACGAGAAGGGACACACCATGATCTCTCATATATTCGTTTCTTACAGCGAATTCATTACATGTGTTCAGTTTGGCTACTTGAAGGATGGAGCCCTAGTCTTGTCTGAAACGTTTGGTTTCTCTGAAGGAAGCTTTCGAACTGTAAGTTTTTGTATCCGTTAAAAAAAAAAATCCTTTTTTTACTTTTCCTTTGGTCTCTAATGAAGTTTTTTTATTTTCTTTTTGAACACATGCAGGTGAAACTGAATCAAGATGAATATATAACTGGATTGAGTGGCGTAGTGGAAAAGATGGGAGGAATAATAAATTTGACGTTCCACACTAACCGTGGGAAGCACGGGCCTATTGGACGTTCAAGCGATGGTTGTGGTAGAAGCTGTTCCACGATAGAGATTGATCCGGCAATAAGTGATAGAAGTGAGTTTAGTGGTTTCTTTGGGACTTACAATAGTCACTACTTGTCAGCGATTGGTATTTACGTGAGTCCCACTCCAATGACCGGAACGGTGGTTAAACGTGAAAACAATAAACCAAGCAACGCTCAATAGTTAGCCTTTTCGATTTTGTTGTTTAGTTCACTCTTAGTTTTACTGGAGGGAAGTCGTCTTAATGTTGTCTTTTTAATTCTTAACTCTCAGCTAATTAAAAGGGTTTTATTTTTTTTATCTTTTGTGTTGTTTTTGACCCATATGCATATGATATAAAGCGAAATATGATATGACATATTAGTATATTACTCAAGATGTTAAAAGCATTTTTCAAAAATCGTTTTGGTTATGAATGATTTGCCTAGGCCTAGCAGACGCATAAACGCTCACTAGACCAATTTTTAGAACAAGGTGTACTGCATGGTTACTGAGCTAGCAAGCAGATTCACTCGTAAAACCCCAATAATCCAGATCATGACATGGCTATTAGTTAGATTTCTACTTGACTCTTTTATATGATTCCCTTAATAGAGTTTTCTTGTTTCACAAACTCTCTTTATGGATTTTTTTTTTTTTACATAAACAGAAGAGTCTCTCGAGGGTTAATTCTTGAATTTACTTAGACCTTTTTCTTTGCTTGCTCCCCACAAATCTTCTAAAGAATCGGCGTATTGGCTTGTTTGCAAACAACCTCGCAGAAAAAAGGAAAATTAAAAATACTTTCGAATATATGTAATCAAAAGTAAAGAGGAAGGTACGAATAAAAGGCGAAAAAAAAATACATTACAATAAATTAAAAAGTTGAACAAGAAGAGATTAGGAAATGACTTAGATTACATTTTTGGTTTAGATCTTAAATTTAGTAAACTTACTCTTCTGAAGTTTTTTATACATTTTTTTTTATTTGGGGTCAACTCGTCTTAGTACCGATAGGAGTTGGGACGAGATGGGAAAAAACATGATCTCTAATATATATGTTACTTTCGACGACTATGGCATACAATCTCTCCAGTTTATATATTTTCATGAAGGAGCTCATGTCGAGTCTCAAAAGCACGGTTACTCCGGTGGTCAACACATCAAAAGAGTAAGTTTTAGTAGGATCTTGTTAACAATACGCAGATTTTTTTTTGTATTCTGACGAAGTTAAAGCAACTTATATACAGGTGAGACTGGAACACGATGAATATGTGACAGCGTTGAGTGGAGTCCATTATCAACATAGAATCACGTCTTTGACATTTCACACCAACAAGAGGAAGCATGGACCGTTTTGTAAGAAATTTGAGCATCTTAAAGACTGCAAGAGAGAAATTGATGTGGGGGTACGTGATCGTAGTGAGTTTGGTGGTTTATTTGGGTCTTTCGCCGAGAAAAAATATGGCTATATCTTAGATCAATCGGCATGTATGTCTCTCACAATAGAAGCAGCACTGACGCAGTCCCTAGAACCAGGTTTGGAGCTACCTATGATCACCAGCTCATTCCTTTGGAACCACTGGATCATACAACCACGAGACTTCATTACCAAACCCCGAAGATTGTCGACGGTTTTCCTGTCAAGCCTAGCCGAAGTTGTAAGTCCAAACTCAAAGACCGTACACTCTCCAAGATTAATAAAGCTATTCAGTTCCTTATTAACCTTTGATTAATATTTTTAGTTTGCTTTCATGCTAAGACGTTTGGTACTGTTGAGTTTTTGTTCCTGTGCTTTGAACTACAAGCTACGTACTTTAATGGATGAGTTTTTCATCTTTTTCATTTTTTTAAATAAAAATCAGTTTTCAGTTAACCTAATTGTTTTGGCTGAATGATTGTTCACTACGGCATCTGCTTATAACCATGCACCTTGACTTGCTTCTTTAAAACCTCTTAGACTTATGCATGGAATTGTAAAATGATATTCTCGCAAAAGCAAAGAGTAAGTGACCCATCCTTAGCTCATGCATGACTTGAGGTTTCTTCAATGTAATTTCAGACTTTTGCTATGCTTGATTCTCATGAGACACCACGTAAGTTTTTGTTCCTGTGCTTTGAACTACAAGCTACGTACTTGATCGCAATGAATTTGATGGCTTCTTTGGATATTATGATATGCTTATCGTTTGATCTCAATTAATTTCTATGCGAGATACATCTTACGTGGTGTGAATAGGATTAAATATGAGGAGTAATGAGATTTTTTTAGTACTCTAGTTTAACCTGGACTCATTTGTCTCAACAATAATCTCATTTCTTTGCTAGATATGAATCTTATGATGTATTGTGCTTCAAGAGTTTAATAAGAGCTGAAATAAAAAGAATCTGAAGAAGTTGATATTGCATTTTGGCCGAGTTGAGTTCAAAAATATTAACAATAGATAAAAATAATAGAATTAGAAAGTCTTTCTTGGTCACGATAAAAATAATAGAATCTGCAGAGCTCCTCAGTCTGATACAGACAAAGCTTTCTTCATCTTTGACACGAGACTAGGCAGCGTCTTCACAGCATCGTCAACGGTTTGGTTCACGCACTGCTCCAAACCAACTACAGCTTCATTCCTCGTCCTCTGGAGCTTCGCAGCCTCAAACTTATCTTGACAAGCCACAAGTGATCTATTCAACCTCTCCTACATTCATCAGTTAAAAAAAAAAACATTCATCAGTTAAAGTTGAATCAGTTAAGTGATCAAACTAAGTGATTATCAACAATAGACAAACAACCAACAATATCTTCACTGAAAGTTTCAGACTTCAATCTCTAAGAGACTCACTTGGAAGGCAGACATCTCATTATCAAAATGATTCTGCGCATTTGTAATAGGAACACTGCAAGTCTCTGCGCATTGGCTAATCTCAGCGTGTGTTCTTGTCCTATCAAAGCACTCGTACGCACATTTGAAGTAAGCTTTCTGCACCAATCCCAAAAAAACATACTCTTTACATAATCTCAGAACTAACAAAATATACACAAAGAAGCTAACTTTAACCGTTTAGCAACTACAGGGGAGAAAAACAGAGTAAAAGGGTATGTGAAAACTAACTTGGTTCCGACAAAGAGAGAGTTAAAAAGTAACCTGAAGGGTGAAGTTGATGTGGTCTTGTAATGGAGAGAGAAGAGACTGCGAGACAGAACTGACTTGGTTGACTTTGTTTCTGATTCTCTCTCTCACCTTCTTCTCCTCCTCCTCTATTGGATCCATTCTCTGTTTCTTTCCAAAGATGTGGAGAAAGAGGAAAAAAGTTCGAATCTTTACTCCTCCCCCAAGTTCATTGTTGGTATAGTCTGTAGCCTCCACCGCCTCCCAATGGCTGTATCTAACTTGTTGGGCCAAAGGCTTTGAATTTGGGCCTGGAGAGTCGTTAAAGAAGACCGGTTTAGGTGGTGGTTGCAAGACCGGTTCGATTCCAACATTATTACCGTTAGGAGAAAACGCACGCGTTTTGTGGCGATCGAGACCCGACTCAAACCTTTAAGAGAAATATAGCCGTTACGAAAGTCGCTAGCTTCTCTATAAATATTACAACACACCAACTCAAAAACACTTTAAATCAGACAACAAACCAAACCAAACTCAAAAACACTATCTATAATCAGACAACAAACCTTCTTTCTTCTCCGATTACATCCATGTCCGAAGAAGACCGCTAATGTCAAAATACAAACCTCCTTCCACTCTCTCTCTCTCTCTCTCTCTCTCTCTCTCTCTCTCTCTGTTGTAATCTCTTCACCGCCGGAAATAGTGAAGAATGGTTTCAGAGGAAGAACCAGCCGGTGGCACAGAGACCAAACCGGTTTCGAAATCGATCAGAGCCCAATCACTCGTTTCCTGAAGAAAGGCTCAAAGACTTGGTGGTGGAGCTCCCGGTTTACATGGCCGCCGTCCTCCACGCTGCTGAAGAAGTAAAAGTCTCTATATTCAGATCTGATTTTTGTTTAGCGAAAATCATTGTCTGATTTCTAAGATCTGTGATTCAGGTGTTAAGAGCTTGTTGCCAGAGACAACAAGAGGTCGACGATCATTCCCAGGCATCTTCTTCTTTTGCCGATTAGGAACTATGAAAGTTTTACCAAATCTCTTCGTTTTTTCCTTTTTTTTTATAGATTTTTTTAGAGTAATTTTGTATATATATTTTTATCATATTATATATATATATATATAGATAGAGAGAGATAGAGAGAGAGCAGAGAGAGAGAGAGGAGAGGGAGAGAGAGAGAGAGAGAGAGCGGGGAGAGAGAGGGAGAGAGAGAGAGGGGAGAGAGAGAGAGAGCGGGGAGAGAGGGAGCGGGGAGAGAGGAGCGGGGGGAGAGAGAGAGAGAGGGGAGAGAGAGAGAGGGGAGAGAGGGAGCGGGGAGAGGGAGAGAGAGGAGAGAGGGGAGAGGGGGAGAGGGAGAGGGGAGAGAGGGAGAGGGGAGAGAGGGAGGGGCGGAGGGGAGAGGGAGGGGGGGACGGGGAGAGAGAGAGGGAGGAGAGAGAGCAGGGGAGAGAGAGAGCGGGGGAGAGAGAGCGGGGAGAGAGAGAGCGGGGAGAGAGAGAGGGGGAGGAGAGAGAGCGAGGGGAGGGAGAGAGAGGGAGAGAGAGAGGAGGAGAGAGAGGAGAGGAGAGGGGAGAGGGGGAGAGAGAGCGGGAGAGAGAGAGGGGAGAGAGAGAGGAGAGAGAGAGAGAGGGAGGAGGGAGAGAGAGAGAGGAGAGAGAGAGAGAGAGCGGGAGAGAGAGGGAGAGAGAGAGCGGGGAGAGAGAGAGAGGGAGAGAGGGGAGAGAGAGAGGGAGAGAGGGCGGGGAGAGAGAGAGAGGGGGAGAGAGAGAGAGAGGGGAGAGAGAGAGAGAGGGGAGAGAGAGAGGGAGGGGAGAGAGGGGAGAGGAGGAGAGAGGGAGAGGGGGAGGAGAGAGAGGGGAGAGAGAGAGAGGGGAGAGAGAGAGAGAGGGGAGAGAGAGAGAGCGGGGAGAGAGAGCAGAGAGGGAGAGAGAGCGGAGAGAGAGAGAGAGAGAGCGGGGAGAGAGAGCAGAGAGAGAGGGGAGGAGGAGCGGGAGAGAGAGAGAGGGGGGGGGAGGAGAGGGGCGGGGAGAGAGAGGGCGCATAGAGAGAGAGAGAGAGAGCGGGAGAGAACGGAGAGAGAGGGAGGGGAGGGAGAGGGAGGAGAGGGAGTGGGAGAAAGAGAGCGCGGAGAGAGAGAGAGCGCGGAGAGATTGAGCGGGAGTGAGAGATTGAGCGGGAGAGATATAGAGAGCGGGAGAGAGGAGAGGGAGTGGGAGAAAGAGGGCGCATAGAGAGAGAGAGCACGGAGAGATTGAGCGGGAGAGATATAGAAAGCGGGAGAGAGAGAGGGAGGGGAGGAAGTCGGAAGCAAGGTGCTTCCGACCTTCATAAATATATATTAGTTTCGGTCATCAATGTACAAATTATTCTTTAGTTTAGGTTTATAAATTTTGGTGTTTGTATTTCAATAATCCGGGTTCACATTTTTTAAAGTGGGCTTGACATTTTTCATATTTTTTAAAGTGGGACTCACTTGATGCTGACGTGTCGTCTTCAGGAGAGAGTCATATATATTAATTGAGAATCATCCCCTATATATTAATTGAGAATCATTTTAAAAGTTGTAATCTTAGGTTTATACTAATTTAAAAGAGACACTACTGTATCATTTAATTAGGATGTCACTTAAGAATCAATTGAAAATCTAATTAATAGAAAACATTGTATTAACCAAAAATATAAAAAGCGTGTATTTTTTCCTAAATAAAACTACGGAATTACCTAATATAATTAACATATATATAGCAATTAATGACTATGAATAATAAAAATTTGATAACAATTTTTGCATCTTTTTTTCACTTTTGTTTAATTAAAAATTAAACAATCACATTAACCATATAATTAAAAAAATTAGATTATTTCTTATATGTTATATTTTGATTTTTAAATGACTTTAAATTACAATAATGAGGAAATCTTATATGTTATATTTTAAAAATTTTAAAATGACTTTAAATTACAAAAATGAAGAAAATTTATATGTTATATTTTTTATATGTTAGATTTTGTCTTATATGCTATATTTTGAATTTTTAAAACGATTTTAAATTACAAAAATGTAAATTTTCTGTAAGCATACGAGTACAAACATTAAAATGACATGTATCAATTTGATAGTTGATCTGAAACCTTTCAAAACCATATGAAAAAGAAATGTCAAAATAATTCAACTGTTGAAACAATAATGTTCATTTTTTTCAAAAATATGTTCGGTGGAAAAAAATAAACTTTTTGTGTCATAATTTGTTTAATGTCCAATCCGATTAACCCATGATATATTAATTATAGTTTAATTCCACAATTTTTAATAAAAATTGATCCGGTCTATCGAAAAGAAATTATATAATAACAATAAAAAATATTGTATATATATAAATAAAATGATCAAATATATAAAAAAAAATTATCGATAATATATACAAATAAAATCATCATGCGTCTTATCCTAATTATAATATAGATTTGTTAGAACTTAGAATCATTGTTGGTGATTTTTTTTTTCAAATCCAAATTTACAATACCATTACGACCTATTGTATACGTTTGATACTATCTTTTTATGCTTTAAGAAACCTAAACCTTTCTAAGCCTTTCAAAAAAAAATTCACATATCCCAAACCCATATTAGATGCATACAAGTTTGTCTTTCAACATGAGACTAAACACACAAACACATAAACCAAATGATGCATTCAAACAACAACAAAAACAATTGTAGAAGCAAACACCGTCACATGTTATTAAACCCTCACCAACCACTTTTTACCGTCCGACAGAAGTCAACGGTTCCGTGACCGTCAAGTTACCTCCAGACTCCATTGTCACCTCCACATCAAGCACCTTTCCATACATCTCATACCATCTCCCCAACTTCTCAGTCCTAACAACATCAAGCAAATTATCCGGAAGCTCAGAAACTCCCTCCAAGATCTTAACCACAGTAGCCATATCCGGCCTAACCTCTTCAGCCTGATGCGAACACAACACTCCCAGCTTCAAAACAACCTCAAGCTGCCCCTTGTCATACTCTCGTCTGATTCTTTCACTAGCCGCCTCAATGATATCACCTTTCTCCCAGCGGTTAATCGCCCAATCAGCAAGAACAATCTCTTCAGGCTCAGCTCGCGGCTCAAAGAGCTTCCTACCGCAAGAAACTTCAAGCATAAAAACACCAAAGGCGTAAACATCTGTTCCCGTGGTTGGTCTCCCCGTTCTCATGAGCTCTGGTGCCATGTAACCAAACGTTCCGGCTACTCTAGAGGTCTGAGCTTCGTGTCCTTGATCATATAGCTTAGCCAGTCCAAAATCTCCAAGACTTGCATTCATCTTGTCGTCTATTAGTACATTAGCTGGCTTGATGTCTCTATGAACCACAACTTGCATCCACTCGTGGTGGAGATAGGCTAGTGCAGATGCAACATCTTTGATGATCTTGAAACGTTGACTCCAAGAAAGCTCTTCTTGATCTGATGATCCTCCGTGGAGGTACCTGTCAAGACTACCATTGGGCATAAAGTCATAAACCAAGTAGAGCTCTTCATTGTACCTGCAGTAACCAAGAAGCCTGACTAGATTCGGGTGTCTAAGACGACCAATGGTAGCTATCTCAGCTAAGAACTCACGCATCCCTTGGCTCGAGCCGTGAGAAACACGTTTCACAGCAATCTTTGCGTTGGAACCTGGAAGTGTTCCTTTAAAGACCTGACCAAAGCCTCCTTTCCCTAGAAGCTGTTTGAAACCGTTTGTGGCTTTGAAAAGCTCTTTGTAAGCAAACCTATGAGGTCCACATTCGATCTCCCATTCCTCTAAAACCTCCATAACCTTCATATGTCTCTTATAGAAGAAGAAACTCAAACCTGTAGCAACAAGCGCAGCAAAGAGAGCCAAGGCCAAGCTTGTCCCCAAAACTATCAGAGCTACCTTAGTTTTTGTTATGGGATATGATGGAAACTTTGGTATCCCTAAGTCAAGATTTGGAACAGTGATGTATCCATTGATAAACCAAACCCACATGTAATGCATCGCTCCAACCGAGCCGGTAGAGGCTGAGAAGCCTGCATACATTTTCTCCGAAAAGTACGGTGAGAGATCTTGTTTCAGAGAAAGAAGTGGCTTCTTTGGATAATAACCTTCCTCTGGTGATGATAAAGTGACATTGATCTGTGCATCCTTGTGGCTATACAAGATAGTGAGTCTAAGTAGGTTTCCACTGATCAAAGAGAGGCTTCTGAAATGCCCCTCTTGATCATAATAACCAGCAGGAGCAGATAGAACAGACCTCATGCCGTTTATGTTGATACCGACATGGTTGTCATCAATGTCACCAAACTCATCATCTTTGTTTATGTCAAGCTCAACAGCGAAGATATGATTAGACATGTTCCCATTGTTTGCTTTGGTGAAGATTCCAAGGTACTGATCAGCAGATGCGTTTGTGATCCCTCTTGAGGGAGAGATCACAAAGGCCATACCGTGAGAGCCTTTGCGCTTATGCTCAGGGACGATAGCGAAGAAGAAGGTGACGGAGAAAGATGTCATGGTACCATTGGAGTTCTTGAACTGGAGTATCTCGTCGTGGAAGGCTTGGCCATATGTGTGCTTCTTGGTGCTCGTCAACGTTCTGAAACCTTTGACGAATCCGGCTGATCCTTGCATAATCAGCTTGCCATGGGTGTGTTCAGTGCAACAGAACAGAACAAGGATCAAGAACACGACATGTGATAGGATTTTACTAGACATGATCATTGATTGGATTGAATAGTTAGTTTCTGTAATCATTCATGTCCCGGAGAGCTTGATGAAAGACAACTAAGCCACACAAAAAAACACATGAACTAGTCAAAGACCTGGAGAGACTAAAAATAGAGAGTTAGATGGCTACATGTTGCAAAGTCAATGCCTGCAACCAATTAATTAAAGCATGTTTGTATCTTTAAGAAGCAACATGAAAAGTAAACTAGTGACTTCCCTCAAAGAAAACATAAGAACTAGTCAATGCCTGAAAGGCTGAAACCAATTAATTTAAGCAAGGCTGTATCTTTAAGAAGAAACATGAAAAGTAAACTAGTTGCTTTGCACAAGAATCATATGAACTAGTCAAAGATCTGCAAAGACAAAACCGACAGCTATGTTTTTAATTTTTTTTTCTTTGTTATATGCCTTCAAAAGTTCTACTTCAAACCAAATCCTCTTGTCATTGTTTTTCCTTTTCATTATATTACATTGGCACATTCATAATCAACACTCAAAAATCAACACCACCAACAATTGAAGAAAATGTAACATAAAAAAAAAACATGTTCCATCAAAAACAAATCACACATATCTGTTAAACGGTTTACTAGACATCGAGACAGTAGAATCAACGCTCAAATTCCCTACTGATTTAACCGTCTTGCGCTTCTCAAGAACCACCACACCTCCAGGTGAAGAAGAACCAGGACCTCCTTTGTTGCTCATGAGCAACGATCCTTTGTTCCATCTAAACACATCTTGACCTCGTTGCGCTTGTGGATACGACACTCTCCTCTTCTCGCTGCTCACCGATGATGGTGTTCCCATCACTCTCTCTTTCGGGTTGCTGTTTGGTCTAACTTTGGCCTTGGCAGAGAGCGTTGGAGCCATGTAGCTTGGGAATGGTGGGCAGCTTGTGAGGCTGTCATCATCCTTGAAAGGAGAACCACCTCTTAGTCTTCCTCTTGAATATCTTGGGCTTAGTCTTATTGGTGTTAGCATGTAATGGCTCGGTGCAGGACTAGCGAGAGGGAGCTGTTGATCTCCCCAGTTCCACCATAGAGGGAGCCCAACGTCATGAGCAGACTTGGGTGTTACCTTGTGAGAGTATGCATAGGCCATGGACCGTTCTCTCTTGATGATTGCATCTGCTTTCCTCTGTGATCTCGCGTCCCTTTCTTCTTTTGTCAGCACACTGTCGTCCCAGTGATCATTAACAGCATCTTTCTCAACTTGTGTTTGGTTTTCCGACGTTCTTATGCGGTGTGACTGGATTTTGGACTGAACACGGACCAGTTTCTGCATGTACTTCATTGCGTTTACTGTCTGACGCTTCACGCTGTATCCTTTCACGATCCCTTGAAGCCTGACTAGACCTTTGAGTGCTCTGAAACTCCTCCTTGCCTGTTTCATCCGAATCAACAACTCTCTTGTTTTGGATATGGAGGCTAGTGTAACTTTAAAACAGAAACTAGAATGTGTATACGTACCGTGTAACCTCTGAAAGCTGCTTGTATCTTTGTTGCAGAAGCATGTTGGACAAACAGAGTTGGCTCTGGTCTAGAAACAATCTCCTCTCGCAGTTCTGCCCTTGGAGAGAGAGGCTTAGGCGTAGTGGTTCTTGGAGTATCCAAGGTTAATGGTTCTGCTCTTGGAGGAGGCTTTGGTGAAGGTGGTCTTGGAGTATCCAACCTTGGTGGGTCTGCTCTTGGAGAAGCCTCTCTTGCGGAAGGAGGCTTTGGTGAAGTTGGTCTTGGAGAAGGAGGCTTTATAGAGACTGTTTGTGGGTAGACAACTCTTGGTGAAGTTGGTTTTGGAGAAAGAACTCCAGGCTTCAGAGGACTACTTGAAGAGGCTGGTGATGGCTTTGATTCATCAGGGGGATTCTGTGAAAGCGATCTTGAAGAATCCAATCTTGGAAGGTCATTATCTCTAGGAGGAGGAGACTGTGGAGAAGCAGGCCTCAGAGGAGGTGGAGGAGAGGCTGAGGGTGGATTTGATTGATCAGGAGGAGTAGGAGGCCTGAAAACAAGATTATGATCTCTCTCAGCTTCTGCCAAAATCTTTTCAATACTACTAGGCTCTCTGAAGATGGGAAGAAATGAACTGCTCTCTCCACGCCTTAGCTTCCCAAAGCCTTTCTTCTTACTCTTTTCTTTCCCACTCTTTCTCTCTGCTTCCTGCTACCAAAAAAGCCACAGTAATCCCATTATCAAGCACAGTAAAAAACTCTTTAAATCCAACATTTTTGTAGAAGAAACAAAATCCAGCTTACATTGCCTAGCTTCTCTTTGGACTGTGGAGTAAACACACTTTTGATTGCAGAAAACAAACTTCCTTTCTTCCCCATTTCTCCAACATTCCCTTACCTGTCACAATAAAAACATAACTCTAACCTTCTTTCTAACACCTCAAAGGGAGAAACCTTTATGCTAATCTTAAAGATCTATGCATACAATTGTGTACTTGATTAAAACTGAAATTTTCTTTAGAAGCGTTTCTTACAGAGATTGATGGCTAGGACGTTGCACGAAGCTGCAAGTTAGCATGATTGCTCCCCACAACAAAAAGCCTTACCTGCATGATTTAAATGAATCAGCAGTTACATAAGATCAAAGAACACAATACAAAAACTGCCTAAGAGAGATATGTTACAAGTTGTTGAGCTTCCATGAAAAAGGAAGTTTTAACTTTTATGACAAATCTTAGGCCAACTATATATCTTCCCTTCAAATTAGGTGAACTACAAAAATTTGCTTGTTTGATGCAGAAGACAGAGACAGAGACAGTTTTGTAAGTGTAAAAGCTCTTGAAATTTAATATGCTGATATTACAAAATTGAAAGTTGAAAACTTTGCTTAGAGAATTGTATTAGTGAAACACAGGAAGACAACAACAACAAAAAACAAGAACAGACAGATCTTTTGAAACAATCTAGAACACTAGAAAGTGAAAAATGAATATTAAATCAAAGAGAACACAAATAATTCACAAGCAACAAGAACTACATACCTTGGTTCTGAGAATTTTGGTAGCTTTGCCTTCTCTAGAGAGAGAGGCCACATAAGCAGCCAGAGAAGAAAGACTCTGGTCTGGTGATTTTCCTCTGTTTCCTCTCAGCTCTCACATACAAAGTTTTGTAGAGACTATTTAATTGTATTTTTATAATGGCCTTTTAAAGAAAAGTATTAGTCTTCTAATCTTTTCTTTGGGTTTATGAGTAAAATTACTTTGAAAAATTGTTGAAAAGTCTGCAACTTTGGATCTGGGACTAGTTGGTAAGGGATGATTTCAAACTTTTGCTTTTCTATTTTCTCTTACCTTTTGTTTTTTTTTGTTTCTTTTAATTAGATCGATTATCATCATGAAAATAGAGGAACAGTTGGTCACTTTATCACTCAACCTTGGCCCACCATTTTTTTTACCTCATTGTAACCACAAACTCAAAAACTCTTCACTAGTATACCAAACGGTAACACATAATAGTATGGTGGATTTGTATTAGACTAGTAGATTTTTATTGGATCATTTGATAGTCTATGCCAGCTAAAAAAAACTTGGTAGTGTTTTATATGGAGAATAGTCTTTTCCTAGAAATAAACTAAACGAATATTCGATAATAAATTATTTATTTTAAAAAAATTTATACATGTTTATATACATTTCTAAATAAATAATAAATAACAGTTTAAATGAACAAATCTATGATGTTTTATCAAAAAAAACTTAGTTGTATGTGCTTATACTCTTGGCAACCTTGTTGAACTTAAATTAATTCCAACTTGATTCATTGAATAGATCATGGATAACCTGAAAAAATATAGAGAAAATGACTTTGTATTCAATAGAACATCTAGTAATTGATGAATCAGATAATAAAATAGCTAGTGTCTTTGTATTCAATTGATTGCAAGAGTATATTCAATTTTTTTCTGTTCATTCTAGAAATAATAGATGCAAGTTTTAAAAAACTGCACAATTTTTAAACAGATGTTAATTAATAATTTTGCATAGTTATATTTCATATGTTCACAGCTTTGGCTTATGCTAGTTTCGTAACTCTTATTTTCCATTTTTTCAGTTCCTAAAAGTTCTCTATGGAAGATATATACACTTGCAAAATCTTTGTGAGATTGTCGATAACCATTGAACTCTCTGTTCTTTTCCTTCCTCATTCCTGATGTGTTCAATGGAATAAGATTTGAGTTTAAATGCATCAAGCTGGGTACTGCTGATCCATACAAAATATTAGTCAATGAGTTCATAGAGATCACATGTGAGGAGAAACATAGAGAAGTGCTGATAAATCACTATCTTCCACATATTTCAAGCACAGCAGCTCTTCTAAAAGCCAAGAGCAAGTCTGTTGATCTACACACACTCATCCAACAACAAATGGGAAAAAGCTCATCTTGTCCACCCATCAACCTTTGAGACCCTTGCTATGGACTCTAAGAGAAAGAAGATCTTCATAAATGATCTCAACAAGTTCATAAACAGGAAGGACTTCTACAAGAGAGTGGGTAGAGCATGGAAGAGATGCTACATACTCTATGGGCCACCTGGTACATGAAAGACTAGTTTAGTTGCTGCCATTGCCAACTATTTGGGTTTTGATTTGTATGATCTTCAACTTGGAGTTATGAAAGATGATTCTGGATTGAGAAGGCTCATTTCCTCTGTTGGTAATCGATCAATCCTTCTTGTTGAAGATATCGACAGCCATTCAATTGATCTGGGATCTTCTAAGGTAACTTCTGTTTTTGTCTTTCTTTCTCTGTGTTATTGTCCTTTCTTAGAACTTTCTAAGAAGGTAACTTCCCCTTTTCTTTTATGTGTGTTTTGTTTTTCCTAATATGATAAATAGGATGGTCTTGCTACGGGGAACGAGAAGAAAGAAGGAGGTCTGTCTTTGGCTATGATTTTGAACTCTCTGGATGGGGTTTGGACTTCCTGTGGTGAAGAGAGGATTATCATCTACACCACAAACCACATGGACGACATTGATGCACGCCTTATAAGGCCTGGCAGGATTGACACGAAAGTTTACATGGGATACTGCGGCTATGATGCTTTCAAGACACTTTCTGAAAATTACTTGGAGATACATGATCATGCCCTCTTCTCTTACATACAGAGTAAGCTAACTGAAGTGCAAATCACTCCAGCCAGGGTAGCAGAGGTCTTCACAAGAAACTATGATGTTGACTCAGCCCTTACAGATTTGGTGAAGCTGCTAGATGAGGGAGAAAATGAGGGAGAAGATGAGGAGGCTTCTATTTGATCTTGAGCAGAATTAAAAAGATGAAACTTTGTTGACTTCTTTTCTGTGTGGGAAACTTTCTTTTGTTACACGCCTACTTGTATTTCAATTCACATTTCATTGTTTTGCTAAAAACAGACAAAGGCTTTTGATATACACCTACTTTTCGGCAATGAATACAGTTGCTTGTGACCAGTCAAAGCGATGAGTCAAAGCAATGAACAATCTGGCCACACAGACGGGGTGAATATCTGTTTCTATTCACATATGGGAATGGAACAAGAGAAGAATCAACTAGAAGTATCAGAGAAAGTCATGAGTTTTTCAAGTTTAAAGAAGTGAAAACCTTGGCTTTATGAATAACTTTAACAGCAACTTCTTCTTGACCCTTCAGGCTGCCTTTTTTACCCTTGGCCGAGCAAGTGTCCTCGACCCACCTCGCCGTCCATCTCATACTCCTTGTCTTCAGGAATAGAGACCTCGTTGGGAGCCTAAAGAGGGCTCTGTTTTTATTTTTCTGTTGAAGTGCGAGTTGACAAGTTACAGAGAAGGCGAACAAGACTAAGGAATTTTGATTCACAACACAAATAAAAAGCTTCGAGGGATCGGATCAGATGTCATTTGGGAACAAAGGTGACATAAGGGTCGCTTTGAAACTATTAGCATTCAAATATAGACTTCTATTCACCATGTACTTATACACATTTACATATATATAGTGTATTATATCAAAGTCTAGTTTCTTTTGGACTTACACCAATCACATCTGTTAATTAGATTCTTCTACGTCGACAACTATTCTCACATATCTCAAAACCCTAGTAGTACTCACACCAACAACTCAAAGAAAATAATGAAGAAATAGCATCAAAAATATTCATTCTTTATAATTAAATATTTATATCATCTTTTTCTTCTTCTTGAAAAAGAAAAGAAAAAAAGAACACACAAAACATACTTTACAACACTTTGCTTACACTCCCACGACTTACAACTAAAACCATAGAACATTATCAAATAGACAATGGAAAGGCTTTGCTAATTATAAGCAAGTTAAATATGATCGTACCCTATATGTGAGCCAATTAAAGACTTTTTAATTCATGTACTCTCATGATCTCACACCATTATGATGTAACCCAGCGCACGGCGACGTTTTGACCGACCGCTCTCCTCCACCACCACCAGAAGAAGTGAAGAACTACGTTCCATCAAAGACTTGCTTGACCGCTCGAGCAGCAACTTAAGAGCGTTATGTAAAAAAAAATGCTTTGAAGAGACTTAAGAATCTCCATGATGTCAAGCAAGAGATCTAACCTGTCGTCACAACATAAGATGCTTTGAAGATTATATGACCGTCCTTTGAATAGTCTCCGTAGTAGTCAGTCTCTGGGGGTAGAAGGGTTTGGTCGGAGTCGGAGATCTCTAGGGTTTGTTGTTTCTTACTACTTACAAGTTTGAATATTCAAAATCAATATACGTAGATACATTCAAAAATCAATGATCCTCGATTTTTGTAGAGTTAAATATAATGTCAACTAAAAAAAAAAGCCTCAACTGAAACTAAGAATTATAACAAGATATCATGAAAAGATAGTATTCGTGAGTTAATAACACCAAATTGAATGGACATGAGAAAATTGCTAACGATGTACGTAGTATTTGGGTTGGAGAAGCTGTAAAACCCTAAAAGCCATTTCAAAATCTTCTTTTACAATCGATATACGCACGTATATATATGTATTAAGATCCGTAGGTGAAGATATATATAAGTCATAGAAAAGAGTATTAGCTTGAATTAAAATTTATACTAGCTTGGAATTACAAGAGAGCACGTTACCGAGCTTGTTAAGATGAGAATTGGCTTTTAGGTATTACAAGAGAGCAATACTGTATTTCGTTCCTCAAAGCAGCAATACTGTATATAGTCATTGAGTTTTTTTGGTATTAAAATTGGCAAAGATCTTCAACGACAACACCTCTATACTTTCTTTTTCCAATACAAAAAAAAAACTAAAAAATTGGAATTATTAGATGACCGAGTTATGGGCAGTAAGGATGACCAGCACCCGCGAATCACAAGCTTCTAATGAACTAAAAGAATAATCAACACATAAAATTTGGTTACTTGCAAATTAATTTTTAAAAATAGATGTTGTGGAAGATTAGCAAGACTAGCTTCAAGTTTATATGACTGGCTCATAAGTCTCTTAAACATGCCAAATGTTTTTCCTCATCTTCATCATCATCAATCTTATCTGATGTTAAACTCTCCAAAGTCGTCACCAGACCTTCGAGTACCACATCAACATCTTCGCTCTCCATTAGCTCCACCGTGACTTGAGCTGGTGTGATAACTTGTCCATCAATCAAACGTTTGATGTCTCGATAGAGACGGTGTGGCTCATCATTGTCGACATGAGAGAGGCCCAAGTAGTTAGACGCCAACACTTTGAAGCCCTCAAAACAGCAATGTCCCATGTAAATTTCCATACTCATACGACTTAGCAATGTTGGGTCAATCATATCCTTGTTTTTCGTCGTGAATATTACGATGCGTGCTTCTCCCCATGGTGTCCCTAGTGTTAGGCTACTCAACAGTTTCGATAATACCAACACCGTCGATCCCTATCGACCACACCAGAAAACAAAAAGAAAAATACACCAAACAGTTTGAACATATGTATAATAATCAAAGCTTGGGATTTCCAAGTATAATAAAAAGACATATAAATGTAATGCATAAAAATAAAATAAAAATAATAGGCAAACCTCATCTATATCCTCTACGAGGAGAATAGAGTTGTTCATGACTCCTGAAAGCAGTTTTCTTGGATTGAAGTAGCATTCCACCGCTCTCGAGAGCTGTAGGTCGTAGACATCGAAGTTAAGGTACTTAGCCATAGCAACCACGAGGCTCGTCTTCCCTGTCCCCGGTGGACCATACAGCAAGTAACTTCTCGTCCAAGGTCTCCCAGCTCTATCGTAGAGATCTTTCCTTTGGACGAACATATCAAGATCGTGGATGAGGCCACGCTTGAGCTCTTCCTTCATAGCAATTGTTTCAAAGGTCGAATGGTGCTCGAGGGGCTTGGTTTCCCAAGTGTCAAAGGAGTGAGAATATATGTGCACCTCCGGAATTGTCGTCATCTCCTTTGCCGTGCTCTCTACGTAAGGTAGGTAAGAGTTGTAGACCAAGTCTTTGTGTCTTTTGTCAAATTTCAGCTCGAATGATTCCCTTCCGATACTTTTATTATTATAGAAAATTCTCCAGCTGAGCTCGATCCCTTGGTAGCTATCGGCTAATGTGAGTTCGCCGACATGGTAATTGACCGGGTGAATGCCGAGCTTATTGAAAACATAAGCGTGTGTGGAGGAATAGAGGATGTTTTCCCTCACAAACTTGTATGAGTGTTCGATGACAAGCGTGGTGACGTAATGATCATGTTTTGTATCAGTCAGTGAAGGAGATCCGGAAACATACCGGAGATAAGAGATGATCAGGTATTGAATCGGACGAGTTATTGCCTGAAACATTGATTTGATCAATTTGATCATCATGATATATAAACAGCCGCTGCAACGAAAGTCGATGCAAAACAAGGGAGATCTCTAAACAGATTAGGGCACATAGTCTCAGGGTTTAGTCTTTTTTTTATATATATAGAGAGAGAACAAACGAAAAAGTTGGCTTCACTCGGATTCGAACCAGACAACTTACTTTTTCATATATTTAAATTTTTAAAAGAAAATAATCTAAAAAATTGGGTGAACATTTAACTAGATAATCTTTTTGCTTGCTTGAAGGCAAACAATTTTTTTCCCTTTAAATGCAAATGTATGAAGACAGATTAAACATCAAAAATTAAAATGCAATGATTTGCTAAGTAATGAAGCAGAGTGAAATGCAAAGTAGAAGAGTACCAGTCAGTTTATTACTAACTGGCTCATCAGTTTTTGTAAAGGATAAAGTAATTATTGTTCTTACAATGATAGAAAACTAAAATATTGTAGCAGATGATAAATCGAACCATTCAAACTTAGATATCAAAACATGAAACTCCATAACTAGAGTTCTTTGTTATTCATTTTATTTTTGTAACCAATACAAAGCTTTGCATCCTCTTACTTACGATATTGATACTTGCAACAACCATAGCCTGAAATAAAAGAAAAATAATAATAAGATATTGATACAAGATTGACAGAGAAGAGTTGCATAATTTTTTTAAGAGGCTAACTCACTAGGATCAATGACTGTAATGAGACCAGAGCCTTCGAAGTAGCAATCCCTTTGGTGTCTTCCTTGAGCTTGATAATAAAGATTCATGGCGACAGAAGCATGATTAAGCGGAGTATTAGGATCATAACATGAACCTCCTTCCATTATAATCCGACAATCGATTTTAGAACATGCAAAATCTATGTTCTTTTGTAATCTTTCATTATCCATAACATGGTTCGCTATACACCAATGTCCCTGGCTCTGCAACAAAGAGCAAGTTCAAATGGAAAAAAATATATACAAAACTGGTTTTTATTTACATTTTTAATTTGTTTTGGAGTAATCTTAAACATGTACCTGTGAGTTTACTCTCGTGAAATTTTCCGAAGAAAAGTATAAAGAGATGATCAAACAAATACTTATGTGTGCTTTAGGCATATTTGATTTTGCTTGACGTCTGAGAACTCTTCTACAGCTCTGCTTTGCCATTTACATTTAGATTTAAGTTCCTTATATATGTATGAGACGTTTACCTCAAGAAAAACACATTTAAGTATTATAAATTTAAAGTAATTACAAAAGGTAAACATAAGCTCTTTTCAAAACTTTACAAAAGTAACTGTCATTTTTTTCAGCAACACATGTCGTCCTAATCTTGGAGATATAAACTAAAGTCTGTGCAATCACGTTTTTCAGTTTGCTTATATTAAGTCTTTCTGAAAAATTCAAATATCAAATTTAAGACTTCTATATTTTATGATAATAGCTATAAATATTTTAAGATAATATTTAGAAACTGTATGAAACCGAAACAATTAATTAAGTATTTATGTCTATATGATTATATAGACTTTTATATATAGCTATCATTTGTTAAGAAAAAACTAGAGCTCTTACTTATTTGCCAGATTTCACAAAAGTTTATTTGTTATTATTAACTTTTAACAACCAACATGGTTGTTCAAAAAAAAAAAACCAATACAAATTGTCGTATCATCTTAGATTTTGTTACACATCTAAACTCATAATAATTACAATTTACCTTTTCAATCTAAAAGAAAAGAATATCTGTAATTGGGGCGAACATTTAGAGTAGATACTCTTTAGCTTGCCTGAAGGATAAACAACTTTTCTTCTTCTTGAGATGCAAATGTATGAAGACAGATTAAACATCAAAAATTACAAAACAATGATTTGCTCAACTAATATAAAAAAACAGAGTGTAATGCAGAGTAGAAGAATATCCAGTAAGAGATGACATATGAAGAAGAGGCTAATTCTTGATTCGGATGCTCCGGCTTATGTTGAGATTGATACCTGAACCTTCTCCTCCATATGAACCGGCTTCCTGATTTCTCTTGAGATAACCAGTTTGAATTATATATGTTCAGGTTGGTTTATCTTAGAACTTATTAACCAAAACAGAAAATGTTTTTGCTTAAAAACTCTTTTGATCAAAATGAGAACACAAAACAAAATTGCTACAAACATTAGAAGAACTCTCTTCAATCTTCGTAACTCTTATTTACCATTTGAATTACTACTCAAATGAGTACAAACTCTTCTCCACCATGGACAACTATACTAAGAACTTGAATAATGGTTTTACTAATTTAAACGCACTATATTATAACTTTGGAGTTCAAATTGATAAAAATAAATATATAAACTCAACTACTCAAGCCAGAATAAATGTTTAATCTAAGTGACAAGACAAGTCTTCTTCCCACATTCCTTTCCCATTATAATTCGTCTACGTATGCTGCCACCTTGGCTCGTGTGTGAGATATATAGATTAGATTTTACCGCATTAACACATAATTAACCCTACCTATGTCATTACATTAAATTCATATGTGGATTGTATCATAAACTTATAAAAATCGATCACTAACCCGAATCGATAAAGCAGTAATTAAAGCACACAAAGTGCCATGAATCATCATTTCGAGAAGACAAGTTAAAAGTAATATCTCATATCAGAAGTAAATCATAAAGAATATGTACCAATCAGTTTATTACTAATTCGTTTTAAGGTAAAAGCTATAAAGGTTAACAGTTTTTTTGTAAATGGATAAAGTATTAATTTGTTGTTATGACGATGATAGTAGAATCATAGAAACTCAAATATGGTAGAATATGATAAATCGAGCCACTCAAACTTTAGATAGCAAACATGAAATTACATAAATAGAGCTATCTGTTATTCATTTTATTTTTGTAACCAATACAAAGCTTTGCATGTTTTTACTTATACTGATATTTGCAACTCCCATGGCCTGAAAATAAGAGAGAATACAATAAGATATTGATTCAAGATTGACAAAGAGGAGTTACATAACAGTGTAGAGAGGCAAACTCACTAGGATCAATGACGGTAATGAGACCAGAGCCATCGAATTGGCAGTTCCAATAGTGTCTTCCTTGAGCTTGATAATAAAGATTCATGGCGACAGAAGCGTGATTAAGAGGAGTATTAGGATCATAACATGAACCTCCTTCCAAAATAATTCCACAATCTATTTGTGAACATGCAAAATTTATGTTCTTTAATAATGTTTCATTATCCGTAAGAGCGTTCGCTATACACCAAGATCCTTGGCTCTGCAACAAAGAGAAATTCAGATGGAAAAAACAAATATATATATATATATATAAACGGACTTTTTTAACATTTTGAAATTTGTTTTAGAGCAATCTTAAACAGGTACCTGTGAGTTTACTCTCATGAAATTTTGCAAGGAGAGACATAAAAAGATGACGAAACAAAGACTTATGTGTACTTTAGGCATATTTGATCTTGCTTGACGTTTGAAAACTCTTCTGAAGCTCTTGTTTGCCATATACACTTACATTTAAGCTCTCTTATATATGCAAACAGAGACGTTCAGCCAAAAATAACTTTTAAGTAATATATCGGTAAATGGTAAATATAAATGAAACTAGTGAACTAAAAAAGAATGGAATGTGGAGAAAATAGATTATATTTCATTCTATTTATTCATGATCAAATTGTAATGAAATGATTTACTTTGAATTTTGTTTACTTCTTTTGTGGAATTTCATTCCTTTTATTACAAATGGTAAAAATAATTAATATGGAATGATTTTTCAATGTAATATTTTTTCTGTAATGATATGGAATGATATGTAATAAAATGGAATACTCTTTCCATTTTTTTTCATTTTAACTGGTGAGTAATTTAAGAAATACGAAGGACTGAAGCACTCACCAAGATTTTATTCCAAAAAATATATTCCAGTTGCACTTTGATATGATTTCATTCCAAATATTGATAATCTAGTTGAAGACATTAATTTAAAGTAATAACAAAATATAAACAAAAGTAACTGTTATTATTTTCAGTAACATGTGTCGTCCTAATCTTGGAGATATAAACTAAGTGCTGCAATCACGTTCTTCAGTTTGCTTATATTAAGCCTTTCTGTAAAATACAAATACCAAATTTAAGACCTATATTTTTATGCTAATAGCTATAAATATTTTAAGATAATATTTAGATACTTTATGAAACCAAAATAACTAAGTAATTATGATTATTATTGTATATAGCGATCATTTGTCAAGGATATCGAGATTGCTTATTTACTTGTCTGATTTCACATAAAAAAAGTTTATTTGTTATTATTAATTTTTAACAGCACAAAATGTGGTAACAATCTAAACTCATGATATCTTAAATTATTTATTAGATTAAATGCATAATAAAGTTTTAATAGTAGATTTTTTTTTTCAATCTAATTAATCATATATTTGAAAATCTAAAAAGAAAAAATCTCTAAAATTGGATGAACATTTTAGCTAGCTACTCTTTAGCTTGCTTGAAAGGTAACGAGTTTTACAAAGCAATGAACCAGAGTGAAATGCAAGGTAGAAGATCCAATAAAAGATACAAAACAAAGAAGAGAAAGAAGAACAAGATGACACAGGAAGAAGATGCTAATTTTTTATTCGGATTCTGTGGCTTATGTTGGGATTGATACCTGAAACTTCTCCTCCATATGAACCAGAAGGTTTCCTGATTTCTCTAACTTGTCCTCCACGTCTCTTGACTTTGTCCATGTACTTGTTCTGCAACCAAAAAACATCTGAGCTGAGGCAAATAAACTAACAATGGACAAACTAACAATCCAAGTGAGTTTACTTTACCCTGTAGTTCTTTCTCGGGTTCTTTTTGTCCTTGTT
This sequence comes from Brassica napus, assembly GCF_020379485.1. Lineage (NCBI taxonomy): Eukaryota > Viridiplantae > Streptophyta > Magnoliopsida > Brassicales > Brassicaceae > Brassica > Brassica napus. Next base: position 20,952,283 of record NC_063437.1, on the reverse strand, counting down.
GCGATGTCGAGTCAATCCTCTGTTACTCAAAATCTAGGTTTTGGTGGAGATCAAAAAAGAAGGTTTAGAGACGGGTGCAGGGTAACAAGAAGATCTTGTTGTATGTAACTTTGGAAACATTCTAACCTCATTTGAAATCAGTCGTTTCCATCCACGGTTTCTGGTAATAACAAGGTCGATGATGGTTCCCTGAAACGACACAATCATGTCAATGAGATGGACACAATACATGTGACGGTCTGCACAGGGTCAGAGTCATTTTATAATCATACCTTGAATAGAATTTGCTTTGGCAGCTCGTTTAGCTTCTCTGATCTGTCTCACTTGTTTGTAAACCTCATCTTCTGAGCCTTCTGATTTGCCATCACTATCAACCATCCCATCATCTAGCTTCCTGGTTACATCCGGGATTAAAAATTATTAATATACATCACACTCTTCAGAAAGGGGCAAAGGATATCATAATTGGGTTGGTAGACCAAACCGGTTCAATTGATTACCAATACTTGACCTGCTTTCAACGTTTTAATTGGGTTGGTGAACCAAACCGGTTCAATTGATTACTGATACTTGACCTTCTTGCAATTGATTTTCCGGTTTAATTTTGATTTTTCACTTAACATGTGTTTTAGTTGTAGAAAGTATTTCAAAAGCATTCAGGTTTATGTATATCTGGTTTAGCTTTTCAAATCCAGTAAAATACATAGACCTATAACATCCATCTTTTAATGAACTTTTTGAGCTGTTTATATATAAAGGATACTTTTATGGAAAGTATAAGGTTATTTCATTTATTTTTAAATAAATAATAAATAACTTTTTAAATGAACAAAATCTATGATGTTTTATCCAAAAAAAACTTACTTGTATGTGCTTATACTCTTCGCAACCTTGTTGAACTTAAATTAATTCCAACTTGATTCCATTGAATAGATTGTATTCAATAGAACATCTAGTAATTGATGAATCAGATAATAGAATAGCCAGTGTCTTTGTATTCAATTGATTTCAAGAGTACATTCAATTGTTTTTGTTCATTCTGGAAATAATAGATGCAAGCTTTAAAAACCTGCACAATTTTTAAACCGAAGTTAATTAATAATTAGGATGGCGCTCCTGCAGAGAAGAAAGGAGGCTTGTCTTTGGAAGGAATACTAAATAGCGTAGATGGCATTTGGTCTTCCTATGGAGCAAAGAGGGTCATAATCTTCACTCTAACCACATTGAAAAGATCGCTCCATCTCATATCAGGCCAGGCGTTATAGATTTGCACATCCTCATGGGATATTTGGCTTTGAAGGTTTTAAAACACTGGCCGAAAATTACTTGGAGGTAAATGAGCATGCTCTATTCCCATAGATAGAAATTAAACTAATTGAAGGAGTCAAAATCACTCCAGCACAAGTGGCAGAGGTGTTGACCTTGAACCATGAAACTTTGTTTGGATTATGCTCCTTTCTTTTGTGCTTTGGCTTTGTCAATGGTTTTAGTATATGTTTCAGTGGTTTGCCAAAGTTTGTATAACTTTCTTTGTTATGAATACATGTGTGACTTTGGCTTTCTTTTATTGTAGTCACATGATATTTTGAACTGAGTTTGTCATTTATTTATAATCGTTTCAGATGTTGTAAATTAATGAATACTTATTTTCCATTCTACATTTTATGGTTACAAAAATTAATATTACAAATTTTATGTTTTGTATACGTAGCTAGGCTGATATATTGTACTAGTGTAGTGTTGTTTCAAATTACTAAGATAATATATTGAGTAAATCATAAAGAATATGTACCTGCAGTCAATTGATTACTAATTGATTTTTGATGTAAATACTATAAAGCTTAGCAGTTTTTGTAAATGAATAAACTATTTATTTATTGTTATGACAATGATAGAAAGTCAAATATTGTAGCATATGATAAATTGAACCATTCAAACTTTAGATATCAAACATGAAAAGTTTTCTGTTATTCATTTTATTTTGTAACCAATACAAAGTTTTGCGTACTTTTACTTACGATACTGAAATTTGCAACACCCATAGCCTGAAAATAAGAGAAAAATACCATAAGATATTGATTGAAGATTAACAGAGAAGAGTTACATAATTTATTAGAGAAGCTAACTCACTAGGATCAATAATGGTAATGAGACCAGAGCCATCGAAATAGCAATCCCTTAGGTGTCTTCCTTGAGCTTGATAATAAAGATTCATGGCGACCGAAGCGTGATTAAGAGGAGTATTAGGATCATAACATGAACCTCCTTCCAAAATAATTCCACAATCGATTTTAGAACATGCAAAGTCTATGTTCTTTATTAATTTATCATTATCCGTAATAGAGTTAGCTATACACCAATCTCCATGGCTCTGCAAAAGAGAGCAAGTTCAAAGAGAGCAAGTTCAAATGAAAAAGTTATATACGAGTCTGAATTCTCTTTACATTTCAAAATTTGTTTTGGAGTCATCGTTAAACACGTACCTGCGAGTTTACACTCATGAAAATTTCAAACGAAACACATAAAAAGATGATGAAACAAAGACTTATATGTGCTTTAGGCATATTTGATTTTTCTTGACTTCTGAAAACTCTTCTACAACTCTGCTTTGCTATTTACAGTTAGATTTAAGTTCTCCTATATATATATGTACAGAGAGACGTTCACCCAAATGTTTTTTAATGGAATTAGTAGACTAAAAAGGAATGTAATATAAAAAAAATGAATAGATTTCATTCTATTTACTTATTGATCAAATTCGGAATGAAATTATTTCTTTTAAATTTTATTTAATTATTTTGGAGTTGATTAAACAAGCAATCTGTTCAATTCTTTACACTAGTTGTGTTTAAGAAGGCCCATTAGTTTGCATAAAAGGCCCTTAAACAAGCAATCTGTTCAATTCTTTACACTTGTTGTGTTTAAGAAGGCCCATTAGTTTGCATAAAAGGCCCATTAGTGTAGATATAAAGCCCTAATTTACGGCAGCTACCGAATAAATTTCCTCCGGCCGGTGGGGTGTTCGAGAGCAGATCATCAGCTTCTCTAGTCTCCGGTAAGTTAATTTTTTTTAATTCTTATATCTCGTAGGTTTTTTTTTTTGTAATTTGATCATTTTAATTAGCTTCGAATCGATCAGAATCTAAACGGTTATGAGCAATTTTGTTTAAATTGTGCTTTTAATATTTCAAATTGATTAAGTGCAAAGTCAATTTTGATCAGATCTCACTTTCTGGTAGAGGAGAAGAAGAAGAAGAAGTTTTTTTTCAGTGCTTGAGGAGGATCTGCCATATCCATCAGAGGTTTTCAACAATGGTAAATTTTGATCCTTAGCTATATGAATACTCTATATAAGCTGAAGTATTGTAAACAGTATGTGTGTGTGTGATGCGCTCTTAGCTCTTGGTGTTAAGACTGTTTTCGAGTGTTTGGTGTTTTACTTAAGATTTTATTTTAATCGAACCTTTTTTGCTGGGATTTGAATTCAGCATTGGCACTAGACTATGGGATTCAATGAAAAAAAATAAATTATTTTAATCGAACCTTTTTTGCTGGGATTTGAATTCAGCATTGGCACTACTATAGGATTCAATGATTGATTCACTGAAAAAAAAACATTTTAATGGAACCTTTTTAGCTGGGATTTGATTCAGCATTGACACTAGACTATAGGATTCAATGATTGTTTCACTGAAAAAAAAAAACTATTTTTATGGAACCTTGTTTGCTGGGATTTGGTTCAGCATTGACACTAGACTATAGGATTCAATGAAAAAAAAACCATTTTAATGGAACCTTGTTTGCTGGGATTTGATTCAGCATTGACACTAGACTATAGGATTCAATGATTGTTTCACTGAAAAAAAAAACTACTTTTATGGAACCTTGTTTGCTGGGATTTGATTCAGCAATTGACGCTAGACTATAGGATTCAATGATTGATGGAGGGAAAAGAACCTTTTTTTTCATAGGAATCTTGTTTGTTCTTCTCAGGTTTTACTACAGTTGGATCCGTTTCTTAATGAACTCACGAGCATGTTCGAGAAAAGCAAAGAGAAGGGTTCCGTGTGGGTTACTTTGAAAAGATGTAAGCTTTGGCTGTTTTAGTCTTTTTTTACTTGACAGACTAATTTCATATGGACCTTCTTCCTTCACTTATATATGATTTATATTGTTACTTGTGGTGTCAGCATCTTTGAAGTCGAAGCTGCAGAAGAGGAAACTGAGCGCGGCTGGAGAATCCATAGAGTACAGATGCCTTATTCGAGCTACTGATGCTAAGAAAACGATCTCTACTTCGGTATGTGTTCTTCTCATTGATCTCAATAATTTATTTTAGAATCATTAGTAGACCATAGTCAAAAGATTGTTTGTACTTTCACTTGAGAATGGTTAACAATAACACATAACATTCTTTCTTAGCCCTCTGCTCATACTTCCTAAGTTGTTATAAATTAATAATGGTCTTTAAGTTTACAGTGAAGCTAACTTGTTGCAATGCTTTCGTGTTTTAAGGTTGGGGCTAAGGATCATTTGAGATTTCAAGCATCTTATGCTACCATTCTTAAAGCTCACATGACTGCTTTGAAGAAGAGGGAGAGGAAAGACAGGAAAAAACCAACAGAGGCAGAAAAGAAAGAAAGCACTTCAACCTCTACTAAACCCAAGAAACTTTGATCTTCTCTTTTTTTCTTTTGTATTCTCATTTGATTTGCAATTATTGCTTATAAATTGAATTTTTGAAAGATATTGACATTCAAGAACAGAATCATTTATTAAAAAAAGCCTTAAGACAAACCTAAAAAAGGAAGCCTTAATTGTGATTATGAATCTCTTCAAGTAACAAAAGCGAAACTGACAAGGGTGTTTAATCGAACTGTTGTTCATGAATTTTAAAAGGATACAAAATAACATGTATAACATACTGAAAATAAATTATAAAACATTATGAATATACAAACTAAATATATATTATCATATTTATTGAAACGTTGATACTTTATTCAAAATAATATATATCACAATACTAAAAGCCCGATTTCCTCAAAATCTAGGGTGCCACGTCAGGATATATATTCGACCAATAGGAACATTTCCTTTCGGGTCTGTGTTTCTGTTTTATTTGGATGGGTTTGTTCGGTTTTTGGTCTGGGTTAATGGGCTTCGCCAGGTTTGTGTTATGGCCTGTTCTTCAGCTTAAACCTAGGTCTACGGAGGCGCGTTCTGGAGTCTCTCCTTCTCTTCACCATTTCTCTTCGTCTTCTCCTCTGTGTTTTCATCATCCGATTCCTCGCGATCGGTTTCTCTCAATCAATTTCGCCTTCAATTCTTCTTTATGGTTTCTTTTCATCTTCCCCCTTTCCTCCTCCTTTATATATTGTTTCTTCACCCGTCTACAAATCAAAACCCTAGAAACTCTATCAATGGCGATGAAACCACATGGGAAGTCGATTATGTCATCCGATTCCGACGAAAAAAGCGTATTCTTCAAAGATCTCTCGCTGGGTCCCAACGAAGCTCAGTTGAAGTTTCGGCTCATCCATTTCTGGGAGGCTTGGAATCCGGTAAAGAAGACGCTTATTGGCATGGAGATGCTACTCATCGACGAACAGGTTATAGTAATTAAGCATTATTTTTCATTTCGAAAGGAGTTTGTGCTTATCGTTCTTCACTTACGCTGGGTTTCTCTTATGTCGTTATTCGCAGGGAACTGTTATTCAAGGATTTATTTCCCCAGGGCGTATTGAAAAATATCTGCCTGATATGAAGCGAGGCTCTGTTTACAAACTCAACAACTTCTACGGATCCAGAAACAAATCGGTGTTTCGGGTTGCTGATCATACCGTTACAGTGTCGTTCTCATGGAACTCGGAGTTGAAGGTTCTTCTAAACTGTCCCACTCATTTTGATGCGGACAGTTTCCGGTTCCATTCATATGAAGAGTTTCAAGCGAACTGCGACCTCAAAGGAGACCTCTACGGTAAGCTCTATGATTCCCAACGTTATTTTTAGTTTAGTTGCTTGATAATTGGTTGAATCAATGTTTTGTTTTAACATCCGTAAAGAAATATATGCTTTAAAAAGATAGAATTATAAATACATGTTGTTTCATACGTAAAAACTTGGATTTTAGTTTAGTTGCTTGATAATAGGTTGAATCAATGTTTTGTTTTAGCATCCGTAAAGAAACATATGCTTTAAAAAATAGAATTGTAAATACATGTTGTTTCATACGTAAAAACTTGGATTTTAGTTTAGTTGCTTGATAATTGGTTGAATCAATGTTTTGTTTTAGCATCCGTAAAGAAATATATGCTTTAAAAAATAGAATTGTGAATACATGTTGTTTCATACGTAAAAACTTGGATTATTAGGATTGCTTAGATTCTTTTAAACTTAAAGTTTATAACATTTGTTAGACAGAAAAAGTTGACAATATATATATATATTTTTTGGCTGTGATTCATTAAATTGATGAATTTTAATATAGATGTAACTATTGTGATGTTTGCCTAGATGTTGTTGGCCACATGAAGTTGGTTAACGGTCAGAGTATCGTTGAGGCACCGGTTCTTGATGAAGTGGAGATAGCAAAAGCAAGGCGTGTTCTTATTCATGTCCAATCACATGAGTACGTGTACATTATTTTCTGAAAACTACTTCTCCTTACTCCTATTACTTACGTAGTATCGTTTTTCAGTGGACCGGTCATGAAGCTATACCTTTGGGATCAGGCTGCAAGAGACTTCTGCAAAAAGTTCAATTCGTACGAGGGCACACCCACTGTGTTACTGGTCACGACCGTCAACACGAAGACTCTCGGAGGTTCTGATTTTTATCTATGATATAGGTTTCTTACATTTATATATCAGCATTTTGTGTTCTTTAGTTGGGTTTTTTCATGTGACAACAGGTACTCTGGCCTTGACCTCAATGTCATCTTCGCGTGTGTTTATGGACTATGAAGTCCAACCTACAATAGACTACTTCAGTTGGTAAGCGTTTATGTGTTTTGCTTTTACTCTTTTTTCTGAATGAAGTGCTCGCGTTACCTCACTGCGTTGACTGACTAACTCAAATTTTTTTACTCTATCTCAGGTTGGGCTCTAATCCCGCAATTGCTGAGCAGGTTAATGCAGAGGTAGTCACCAAACGTGAGACAATGACTATAGGGGAAATATTCTCCTACATCGAGCAAGAATCCGCAAAGGTAAACTCAATCTATAAAACTTCAATCACTAAGAGAAATTTATATTCTTATGCATATACGCAGGATGCCTTCTTTGAGTGCACGGCTACGATCGATGACGTCGTGCATGGTTGTTCTTGGTATTACATTGCTTGCAGTGGGTGCCATTCTAAGGTTATCAACGGTCCAACTTCGTTGATCTGTACAAGCAAGAAGTGTGGAAAGGTTAATGCATCTGGTGTTCCACAGTAAGAACTCTAACCTGAACTTCAATTAAGTTTTTATTGGAGTTACGTTCTCATTCTTTCATGGCAGGTACCTGTCAAAGATATCCGTTTATGACAACAGTGATCAAGCTGTCTTTGTGCTTCTTGGTGATGCTGGTCGTGAGCTGACTGGGAAGCCAGCATCAGAGTTAGTCAGAAGCTATTTTGAGGTAACTTTTTATAAGTATATAAGCTCTGAAACGTTTTGGGCAGATGTTGTTTTCTTTTCATCATGCTAATCTCTTAAACGTATAAGCCTGACCCTGTTTTGATTGAATGTCAGGCTAATGGCAACGAAGGAGTTAACCTTGAGGCGCCAGTTCCGGAAGCTCTAATCAGCACCATAGGTCAGAAGCACAAGTTTTGTGTCAAAGTCACAGAGCATAACTTTTCAGGTAAGACCCGATCTCTTACCGTGACCAAGATCCTCCCACTAGACCCTCAGCCAACCACAGTGTCTTCGGAAGATAACCATACTGCTGCCACGTCTGAGGAAACATCTGAAAACCGTGTGGATTCAGCAGATGGGAGTAAGAGAACCTGTGATAGTTCTGAGCTGGAGAGAGTTAAACGCCCTAAATGTGGGAACTAGGGTTCTCGCGACAGTTCTCAGAGATTGCAGCATCTATTCAGTTTACGTGTTTGTCTCTTTACAATTGCATGCATGGTTTTTTCATTATGTCTTTGGATTATGAGAGTTTTTTCCTAGACAATGGTTTCTCTCATTTTGATTTTTCAGCGTTTTTAATTTTTCAATGATTAGATTGCATGCATGATATTTGTCAAATATCATAGTGTTTAAATAATCTGGATCAACATGTTATTTTTTCTTAACCTAATTTGATTGACTTAAATCCAAAGAATAGTGTGAATATATTCCCATATCGCAAATCCATAAGGTTTATGACAAACCCAAATGGTCCATAAATACATTAGGATTTACTTACCAAAATGAGAAAATAACGTTAATGTCAAACACAATTACTAAATGCGTTTTCCTTTACTAACGTAAAAAAATATTCTCATATCTCAATCAGTTTAATATCTTTCCTAAACCATACTCCTAAAAAAAAAAAAAAACGCTTTCTACTCCAATCTCCATATTCGATAATCAAAACGCTCTGTAACATATTTCTTCCCCTTCTCGGTTCTTCCTTGGGTGATTTTACAGTAGGCTACAAATTTCGCCAAACGACTCTGTAAGTGTAAACTTTTTTTACAAATAAACGGTATACGAGTATTAATCCACCCCTATTGTTAACAATATATTTGCTTCTCAGGATAAAGTTACACACAAAATGGAGAACGTGCCTCGAAGACCCCATTTGGAAACTGCAGGTTCAAAAATACAAACTTTTGCATACAGTATTCTATTTACCAAATGGATTTGAGAATAGTTCATATAGCTTTAATCCAGTGTATATACCTGTAATCCGATTTAAAACAGAAGACATACAAAATAATCAAATTTCAATCTTTATATTCCTTTATATCGCAAATTGTTTTTATATTAATATGGAGATAACAGGTATTTAAAGTTTTATATTCTTTTACAACACGAATTGTTTTTTATTAAATAATAACCATTTCAATATTTATTTTAAAAGGACAGCTAATAACTCTGTCCCCTCGCAAGAGCTTCACATGTCTCTGACTATACTAAACTAAATATACTAATACAAAAAAATATATATATTTATAATCTTATTTTTTTAAGCATATATTTGTTCCAGCTATATAAAAACTAATATATGAGTTGAGAAAATTACAGATATTACTCATAGTATATTTTAAAATTACTATTTTAATTTACAACTTTTAATGCTGTATTTTAAAAAAAACTTTGGGAAAAAAAGATAAAAATAAAAACATTTCGCATTTGTCATAAAATCATAAAAAAAAGTTCCCTCTTTTTGTTGTTATTTTTAAATTTTTTCTTATAAAAGTTTTTATTATTTTCTTTAATATTTATATATTTTTTATATTCCAAATTCTATAAATTTTGTAAATATATATTGAGTATTAATGTCATTTAACTATTAAATGAAACATTTGGTAATTTTCGTCTTTATGTTATAAGTTAGTGACCAAAACTTAAAAATGGTCTGTTTATAAGAATAACCCAATTCAAGATGTGATAAAAATTTATAATATAATTATGATTGACATATTATACATTTGTCAATCATATTGTAGTATAATTACATGTAGCCTATAAAATTTAGAAGTGAGTTATAGATGGGGTCCAACTGGTTTCCACAAATCTGTTAAAGCTTGGTAAGGTAGTAATCAATTATTAAAAAACACATAAATCCAATTCGTGGGCTTATTTGTTTCTATAGAAATCACTGTATTTTACTATCATTTTATTAACGACATATAACAGAACTTGGAATTCTCAAATATTACTATTTTTTTATAAGATTTAGTATTAATAGGAAAAGAACATGTATATGGTTTGATAAACATAAGATTATTCTTTTTCAAATAATAAAGTGGTAAAAATTTTTAAAAAAACTCTCCATATAGTAAATGAACTAAAACTATTATTTTCTGTATTATTAATGTCTTATATTTTATACAAACTCACCTGTTTTTTTGTTATTTTTATTTTAAGCATATAATATAAGCTGGAGTTCACATATACTATTATTCCATCTTAATAAGAGTTATTGTTAATAAGGGGAAAAACATGTGAATGAATGTCTTCTTCTTTTTATGAATGATATTTCGCGAGGCTAATAATTTTCAAACTTATACATATATAATCAATTAAGAAATCATTAGAATAAATAATTTATCATATTTAATTTTGGGTTTATCTATTTATATAATATTTAAATACAAATACAATAAAGTTAATTTAATTTAATGAATACATTTAATACACTACTTCTTTTACGTAATGTATAATTTCTAACTGTTTATAAAGGTCCTATTTTATAAAGTTTATACTTAAAAATCTTGAACATCGATACAATTAGAAATTCTGTAGCAACTATAATATAATATGGACTTCTCCTTATTTGTATGAACGATAAGTGTTCTCCCATAACTTTAAAAAAAATAGTATATAGATATATTATAAACACCTTCCTAATTTTTTTCCATCCAGGAACTTCTACCGGAATCACACATAAAAGAAAAAGAGGACGCCCACCCGGATCACGTAACAAACCCAAAGGTGTGTCATTACTCTGAAGATATATTATTTTATTCTCTACGAGAATACTATTTTAAATTATGAATTTATTTTGTAGTCAATCAGATATGCAATCCACCGACGTTCAAACCAAAATACTATGATTGTAAGTTTAAATAGATAATTATAATATATTTTCAAAAGAATCTATTGATAAACTAATTTATTTATCTAATTTACAGGTGGCTGTGATAAATGTGACACCTATGGTATAAAATCAATCCAGTCTAAAAACATTATTATCCCACAATGTTTAATGCATATATTGTCTTAAATGGATCGCTTTTAATTTATCCAGTGAGACAAAAAAACGCCCGAGGGATGAGAAAAGCCATCTTGCTATCCAAACGAACGTCATCCCTGCCACAAGGTAACAATCCCTGTCAACTTTAAATAATTAAGAAACTATAACAAAAACTTATACGTCTCATCTGCATATGTTATACGCATAGGTCTACATGCTCCACAAGGATCTCATGGCTTACACCCAACAAGAACTGCAAAGAAAGGTGCATATATTCAACTCATATTTTAAACCAATGTCAAGAATGAGCACGATAAATTAAAACCTCATATCAATAAATGTTAAGTGCATAAAATTTATATCTCTTTATAATATATTAAACGCTTCTAACTATAAAAATACTAACCGCAATGTCTTAACAATTTAAAACACCTTTAACCACAGATAAAGGCTCCACATCTAAATCCGAAGACAACCCCATCGTAGAATGCACAAAATGTGGTGCATTAATGTGGACTTCAGAGAGTACTGGTAAAGACTTCAGAACAGGTGAACTAACCTTCACTATTTGCTGTAACCATGGCCAAATAAAGCTTCCACCGATCAATCAACCCCCACCCATGTTAGAAGAACTTCTTCAGCATAGGTGGTTTCGAGATACCATCCGAGTCTATAATTCGGTACTGGCTTTCACCTCCATTGGAATGAAGATGGATTATACGGTAGTTAATTCTCCCGGACCCTACACTATACGGATCCAAGGTCAAACCCACCATAGAATTGGCTCGCTAATACCGAGACAAGGCCGTCCCCCCGAATATCTCCAGCTTTATATATTTGATACGGGCAACGAAGTCAGAAACCGTTTAAACGCGATGGGCCAAACCCCAACAGAAGGTAATCTTGATGAGGCAACCTTAGCGCGCCTCATCGAGATGCTTGATGAGAATAACTGTTTAGCCAAGCTTTTCCGACGAGCACGTGACTACTACGAAGGCAGCGGGCAAGAGTTTAATATAAGGTTGCTCTCAGATAAAGGGAAAGGTAAAGAATACGATCTCCCGAGTACGAGTGAGGTCGCAGGCCTTATCGTAGGGGATATGTCATCAACAATTGGAGTACGAGATATAGTGGTTCAATTCCAATCTGACACTTTGCAGCAGATCCGTGACGACCACCCTCTATACATGAGCCTCCAATATCCTCTTCTCTTTCCACATGGTGAGTATGGATTTCACCCCGAAATCTCATTACATCTAGAGACAGGCACCTCGAAAACAAGGCAATTCTTGACGATACGCCAGTACTACGCTGCTCAGATACAGACACGTCTTAACCAAGGGATGACATTGGTTAAAGGGGGTCGTCTCCTCCATCAATATGTTGTGGACGTTTATACGGCAATCGAAGAAGATCGGCTCAGGTGGGCCAGAAATAATCAAGATGTTTTGCGAGCCGAGCTCTACAGTAATGTACTCGATGCTGTTAGCAAGGGTGACACTGATGCTAAAATTATTGGACAAAGGTTCATACTGCCGCCAAGTTTCACCGGCGGGCCTCGATACTTAGTTGAGAAATACCATGATGCGATGGCTATCTGCAGAGAATATGGGAACCCGGATTTGTTTATCACAATGACGGCCAATCCTAACTGGAAAGAGATTAAAGAACATCTTGAGATATACGGTGGAGACTCCCCTAATGATAGACCAGACATTGAATGTCGTGTCTTTAAGATGAAGTTAGACCAGCTACTGAAGGATTTCAAAAAAGGAACTTTCTTCAAGCCATACACTGCAGCTCTCCACAGAATAGAGTTTCAAAAAAGAGGCCTCCCCCATGCACATATATTATTGTGGTTTGGAAAATCATCCAGAACAACAAGTTCGGAGGAGGTAGATGAGATTATTTCAGCCGAGCTCCCAAACAAAGAAGAAGACCCAGAAGCTTATAATTTAGTGACAAAACACATGATCCATGGTCCATGTGGTGTCATTAATCCGAAGTCACCGTGTATGGAAAATAATGTGTGCACAAAGAAGTATCCTCGGCCTTATAATGACAGTACTTCGATTGACAAATCAGGGTACGTGTTATATCGTCGCCGCCGAAATGAAAATGAGTCTGTGGTTAAAAGTGGGGCAACCCTGAACAACACGTTTGTTGTACCTCATAACGTTAATCTCCTAAAGCAGTACGAGGCTCATATCAATGTGGAATGGTGTAACCGTACAAGCGCAGTGAAGTACTTATTCAAGTACATAACCAAGGGTGTTGACAGAGCATCCGCAGTTATTGAAAAAGGAAATACGGCAACTACCTCTGACACAGTTGCTTCTGCAGAACCAAAGGAAAAAGTGATTAAACAACGGAATGAGATCCAAGAATACATCGAAGCCCGGTATTTGTCAGCTTGTGAGTCCATGTGGCGGACTTTCGCATTTCACATACATAAAAGAAAGCCGTCCGTTGAGAAACTTATCATTCACTTAGAAGGCGAGCATAACATCACCATTAAAGAAACTGATAACCTCGGCCGCGTAATCCGCAAACCAGGTATTGAGAAGACAATGTTTACTGAATGGATGGTGTTATGCAGAAGGTCAGCATTTGCACGGACATTAACTTATGTGCAAATTCCAGAATATTTCGTCTGGAACAACAATTCCAAAGTCTGGTCTGAACGTAAGAAAGGAAAAACCATTGGGCGAATTGTGGCTGTCCATCCATCAGCAGGTGATCGATACTATCTGAGGATCCTCATCAATAAGATTAAAGGTCCTAGAAGTTATGACGAGCTGAAAACTTTCAACGACGTGAAATACCCTGACTTCAAATCGGTTTGCCACGCACGAGGCTATTTGGACGATGATGTTGAATGGCTCGAGAGTATGTCAGAAGGTGCTAGAACAGCCACCCCATACCAACTCCGCGATATGTTTGTCACATTTCTAACCACTTGCTTCGTTGCAAGCCCCAAAGGACTATGGGAGCACTCATGGAAATCGATGAGCGAGGACATACTTCACAAGAGGCAAAGGATCTTAGGCCACACAAATCTGGAGCTGGACGATGAGACCCTTGAGCAGTACACGTTAATCGAAGTGGAAAAGTTGATGCGCATGCAAGATCGTTCTTTAAACGATATTAAAGAGATGCCTAAGATCAAACCTGTTTTGCTAAAAGAATTGGGGAACAGTTTGTGGAACCAAGAAATGGATTATGATGTTGCCGAAGAAACGCTCAGGCATGACAATCAGTACAACTTGCTTAACGCCGAGCAGCGTGCGATTTACGAATCAGTCTTAGACTCTGTTGACAAAAAGGATGGAAAACTATTCTTTGTACATGGCGCAGGAGGCACGGGAAAAACATTCCTCTATCAAACCATCATATCCAGACTTCGCTCGAGGAAACAAATCGTTCTCCCGGTAGCTTCTTCAGGAATAGCCGCATTGCTACTACCAAACGGAAGAACAGCTCATTCACGCTTTAATATTCCTTTGAAGCTCGACGAAGATAAGCTTTGCAACATCAAACCAGGTACTATGCTCGCTGAACTCATCGAGAAAACGGACCTCATCATCTGGGATGAGGCACCTATGACGCACAAACATGCCTTCGAAGCACTTGACAAAACATTGAAGGACATAATGTCTATGAAAAGCCCACACGCAAAGGATCAAACTTTTGGCGGAAAAACGGTTTTGTTAGGTGGTGATTTTAGACAAATCCTTCCGGTTGTTCCACAAGGGAGTAGAGCTGATACTGTCTTAGCTTCGATAAGTCATTCATATCTATGGAATTTCTGCCACAAGTTCCCTTTGAAGACAAATATGCGAGTCAACCAGGACGAAAAAGAGTTCTCCGATTGGCTTCTCAAAGTAGGCGAGGGTCGTCTGGAATCAGAACAAGAAGATGAGAACGATGGCTACCATGACCAAATGGTAAATATCGATCCAACATTCCTCCAAGAGACTAAAGATGAATCACTAAAACAGGTTGTCGATGCAGCGTATGGTGATACCAACCAAATAGAGGCCTCCCAAAGTACCTACACCGACAAAGCTATCCTAACACCCCGGAATGATACAGTCGATGAGATCAATGCGTATACAATCTCCAAAACCGAGGGAGAGTAAAAAGACTACTACAGTTATGATAGCTTTGAGGTTTCGGAAACTCAATCTAACCAAAATGATACACTATACGCCATTGAGTATCTCAACTCGATGGAGTTTCCAGGATTGCCTTCCCATAAACTCACTCTCAAAGTTGGGGCCCCGATTATGCTTCTGCGAAACATAAACCAAACAAAAGGATTATGTAATGGTACCCGTATGATCCTAACCCACATAGGCGAAAGAGTGCTTAAGGCAGATATAATTACTGGTTCCCACATTGGAAATGAAGTTTTGATCCCAAGAGTAGTCCTCTTGCATGGGGATACACAGCTACCGTTCACTTTACGTCGACGCCAGTTCCCTATCAGATTGTGTTATGCAATGACAATCAACAAAAGCCAGGGCCAAAGCTTAAAAGAGGTTATCCTATACCTTCCTAGACCTGTCTTCTCACATGGTCAACTGTACGTGGCCCTATCACGTGTAACAAGCAAAGCAGGACTACAAATCATCAAAGGCGAAGACTCACACAAACAAAAAGTGAAGAACATAGTCTACAAAGAAATCTTCAACCGCCTTCACCCACATGAGAGTAAGTAAAACTCAAAACTCAGAATCTAATGGAAGATATCGAAGTGGTTATTTATCTAATAATTCATATCTATGTACTATGCAGCACTCGAGGTACCACCAAAAATGAATCAGAACTAAAACTCCTTCCGTGATGAAGGTTACCTCACTACTTACAAGTACGTCTCCATACTCTACTATCTAATTAATTGATAACTAATACTAATCTATATTCACTGATATATTTAAAAATAAATTTCAGGCTCCACAACACGGAAACTCCTTCCCTTCCACCACCTCCTTCGTCAAAATTCCACTGTTCTATTTACGTTTCTTCCTTCTATGTTTTAAGACATTAACATCTGCTCTTAATAATGATAAAAACAATTTTGCTTCTACAAATAATTTATAACAAACTTAAATTTTAAAGTGATTAAAGTTATTTATTTGTTTACAACTTTTAAAGCATTATATTATTCAAACAAACTGATGTGTTAATTAATTTTTGCGAACAATATAACATACACTGTTTAATTTAAAATAATGTGTTGCAAATCAATTCATACAAAATAACCCGGGCGTAGCCCGGGACCGCCTCTAGTACAACTAATAGGGAAAAAAAACTTATTACTATCTTAATTATTTAAACAAAAAATAAAAATGCATACACATGTTATAATACATAGTATTCAACTATTACCAGCATAATTTATATTTAACTATCTTCATTAATGTTTGATAAATTAAAACAGCTTAAATTTAATTAAATAAAAGATAAAAATGCATGTTTACGTCAAGACATGGATATTCGGGTACCCGCTGTTGTTCGGTAAAGTTTTTAAGATTTCGGTTCTTTTTTTATAACATCTCATATGTCCCATTTAAATAAAATTGTAAGTATGGATCAGATTTGGATATAACACATCGGATTCAGATTTTTAATCGTAGATTTTACATTTCCAATCGAATAATCATATATTTGAAAATTTAAAAAGAAAAAATCTATGAAATTGGATGAACACTTTAACTTGCTTGAAAGGTAAACGAATTTTACAAGCAATGAATCAGAGTGAAACGCAAAGTAGAGTATCCAATAAAAGATTCAAAGAAGAGGAACAAGATGGCACAGGGAGAAGAGGCTAATACTTGATTCGGATGCTGTGGCTTATGTTGGAATTGATACCTAAGGCTTCTCCTCCATATGGACCAGAAGGTTTCCTGATTTCTCTGACTTGACCTCCACGTCTCTTGACTTTGTCAGTGTACTTGTCCTGCAAACAAAACAAACCAAGGTCCCAAAACATGTCAGCTGAGGCAAATAAACTAACAATGGACAAACTAACAATCCAAGTGAGTTTACTTTACCCTGTAGTTCTTTCTGGGGTTCTTTTTGTCCTTGTTGCGATGTCGAGTCAATCCTCTGTTACTCAAAATCTAGGTTTTGGTGGAGATAATAAAAAAAAAAAGGAAAGTTTAGAGATGAAACAGAAGATGTTGTTGTATGTGTGTTTGGGGAACATTCTAACCTCTTTTGAAATCAAACGTTTTCCTTGCACACTTTCTGGTAATAATAACAAGTTGGATGATGGTTCCCTGAAACAGCATTGCACACATCATATGTAACGGTCTCTGCCAAAGGTTAAAAAAGTAGTGCATAACATAATCAATCACACCTTGAATAGATCTCTGCTTTGGCAGCTCGTTTAGCTTCTTTTTTCTGCTTCACTTGTTTGTAAAACTCATCTTCTGATTCAAATACCTCAGTTTCATTCCTACCATCTTCCTCTGACTTCACACCATCCCCAGCCAAAACTTTGAGCTCAATCTTTCTACGTTTCTGGCGTTTTTGAGCTTTATCAGACTTGGAAACAGTAGAACCAAAAACTCCATTGCTTCTTAACTTTCCTTGTAGAGCAGCTCGGAGTTTCAACATTTCCTCACTAACTTGATCATTCTGCTACAAAGAAAAGCATGTGATTATTAGTTCAACTTAAACAGAACAGCAACGGTGAATACAAATAATAAGGAACTGTGGCAGTAAGCAAGAACTTGGATGAATTTTTTTTTCACCTGGTGCTTGCGTTTCTCTCCTTTTTTCCTGGTCGATTTATTGATTTTAACTGGCTGTATAAACAGAGAGGATACAAAGGAAGTGTCGTCAAACAACTCCTAAGAGAATAACTCAAAGTGACAGCATAAGTAAGATGCAACTTATACCTCGACTGTGTCTTTGACAACATTTTGCACTGTTCCATCAGCAATACTTGTCGCTAGAGACTCTGGTTGAAGCTCGATCTCGTGTTCGTCGATTTCTTTGCGTGACTTCGTGCTTACGCTACCTCTCTTCTGAAACCCCACTTTACTCCCCATCGTTGTTATGTTTTCCTCTGTGATGCTTCTGAGGTTGTATAAATTAGGGTTTTCTATTCATCAGCTACGAAGAAAGCTGAGTTAGAGAGAGCGCGCGCAGCGTTTAAACCTCTTTGCTAGGGTTTTTAGAACTTGTTGTGGCTAAGAAGGCCCATTAGTCTGCTTAAAAGGCCCATTAGTCTGGATATAAAGGCCCACAAGTCCTTTCACACAAGTTTTATATTTATTTATATAGATATTCTTCTCTTTCTCCGACCGGTGGGTGTTCGAAAGCAGACCATCAGCTTCTCTAATCTCCGGTTCGTGAATTTTTGATTCTTACATCTTTTAATCTGATTTGAAAATAATTGAATTCTACCATCTCCTGCGTGTTGTAGATTTGTTCAGAATCTTTGATGATCTTAGGGTTTTTACGTCTTACCGTCTTATTAGCTTCGGATTCGATCAGGATCTGAATTTTTATGAGCAATTTGGTTCACTGTGATGTTATTGGATTATATTGATATATAGGCAAAGTCAACTTTGCATCAGATCTCTAACTGTTGCCCTTTGTTTGCATTGTGGTTATGTTTTTTTATTTTTTTTGGCTTCTCCTCAGTGATCCAAAACAGAAGAAGAAGTTTCTTTTTCAGTGCTTGAGGATCTGCAACAAGTATCCAGCTGAGATTTTCAACAATGGTAATTTTTCGATCCCATAGCTATATGAAGAATTGTAAACAGTGTGTCTGTGTGTGTTGCGCTCTTAGCTACTGGAAATGATCAATGTTTGATGAAGGAACAAAACTTTTTTTATATCTTCTTGTTTGTTGTTTTTTTCAGGTTTTACTACAGTTGGATCCGTTTCTGAATGAACTCACGAGCATGTTCGAGAAAAGCAAAGAGAAAGGTTCTGTGTGGGTCACTTTGAAAAGATGTAAGCTTGACAATCTCATCTGGACCTTCTTTCCAAAAAAATCTCATGTATATATTACTTGTTGTGTTAGCAGCATCTTTGAAGTCTAAGCTGCAGAAGAGGAAACTGAGCGCTGCTGGAGAATCCATAGAGTACAGATGCCTTATTCGAGCTACTGATGCTAAGAAAACTATTTCTACTTCGGTATGTTCTACTCGTTGATCTCAAGATTACATTCTACAACCATGGTTTTTTCCCAGCTATATGCATGAGTAGACCATCATATCCATTAGTCAAATGATTGTTGAATGGATAACTATAACAGATAGCATTCTTTCTTATCCCTTCTGCTCATTCTACTGGTTTACTATGGACTAAGGTCTTTAAAGTTTACACTGAAGCTTACTTATTGCAATGCTTTCTTTTTTAAGGTTGGTGCCAAGGATCACCAGAGATTTCAAGCATCATATGCCACCATTCTTAAAGCTCACATGACTGCTTTGAAGAAGAGGGAGAGGAAAGACCGGAAGAAATCCACAGAAGCAGACAAGAAAGAAAGCACTTCTTCAACCACTACTAAACCCAAGAAACTTTGATCTTCTCTTTTTTTTTTCTTTTGTATTCTCATTTGATTTGCAGTTGTTGCTTATAAATTGAATTTTGAAAAGATATTAATCATTTATTGAAAAGCCTGAAGACAAACCTAAAAAGGAAACCTTAATTGTGATTATGAATCTCTTCAAGTAACAAAAGCGACACTGACAAGGGTGTTTAATCGAACTGTTGTTCATCAGTCTTTGAGTCGACATAAGCCTTGAGGACTTGCTTGTACTTGTCGGGACTGTCGTACCAGGTAGGCGTGTTGATGATCGCCTTCTCTAGCCAGTACTCGTCATACTCTCTCGGCTTCGACATGGTCTCCATGAATCTATTCCAACCATCCAAGGCTCGTGTCAACCGAACAGTCTTAGGCTTTCCCGTAAGAAACCTAAAGTAATCTCTCGCAAGCTTCATCAACTCCTCCCCATTGATAATGTAAGTGTACTGCCAAAAACATAACACTCGATCAACGCATGATTACTTGTATATTGCTAAGTTTGAAGGTTGTGTTGTTTTTACCAAAAAGATGAAGCCTAAGGTGGCTAAAACCACTTGTAGAGTCTCCTCAGCAATCCCAGCGAAACCACCGTCTTCTCCTCCTCCTCCTGGCCCTTCAGGACGCTCTCCACCGTTACCACCACCGCCTCCTCCACGAGGAGGAGCATTGCCGCCACTTTCAGTATCATAAAAGTCTTTCTTTTGAATCTGGTCCCTCAGCATATCTTCAACTGATTTCTTCCCCATAGCTTTCTCTATTGCTTTCCATGGTGATATCTAATGAAAAACAATCATTACAAACTGAAAAACATGAAAACAGAACAGCAAAGATCTGCCACTAATAGAAATCACTGTACAGCTACAAAGTAAACTCCAAAATCATTCAAAACAGAGAAGAGCAGAACTAGTTACAAAGTAAAATCATTCAGACAGAGAAGAGCAGAACTAGTTACAAAGTAAACTCTTTCAGACAGAGAAGAGCAGAACAAGTTACAAAGTAATATCATTGAAACAGAGAAGAGCAGAACTAGTTACAAAGTAAGATCATTCAGAGAGAGAAGAATATAACTAGTTAAAAGTAAAATGATTCAGACAGAGAAGAACAGAACTAGTTACTAAGTAAAATGATTCAGACAGAGAAGAACATAACTAATTACAAAGTTTAAAATCACTCAGAGAGAGAAGAACAGAACTAGTTGCAAAGTAAGATCATTCAGACAGAGAAGAACAGAACTAATTACAAAGTAAAATCATTCTGAAAGAGAAGAACATAACTAGTTACAAAGCAAAATCATTCAGACAGAGAAGAACATAACTAATTACAAAACAAAATCATTCTGAAAGAGAAGAACGTAACTAATTACAAAACAAAATCATTCAGACAGAGAAGAACATAACCAATTACCAAGTAAAATCATTCAGACAGAGAAGCACATAACTAATTACGAAGTAAAATCATTCAAACAGAGAAGAGCAGAACTAATTAAAGTAAAAACAATTCAGACAGAGACGAACATAACTAATTACAAAGTTTAAAATCACTCAGAGAGAGAAGAACAGAACTAGTTGCAAAGTAAAATCATTCAAACACACAAAAGAACATAACTTTCAAAGTGAGGAAAAAGCATCAGACCTCGTCACCACCACCACCATTGGACTTATCTTTCCCACCAAACAAGCAAACAGCAGAACTCTGCTTCCCTTTCCCACTACGCCGGTGACTTAACAGAGGCGAAAACAGAGTAGACACTGAAGCAGTTGCTCTAATAGGTCCACTGGTGGAGACACCATTAGCTGCTCGACGTATCCTCGTCACAGGAGAGTGGTAGGACGGTCGAAAACAATTAGCTTGAGTAAAGCTCATCTCTTTCCCCAATTCTTCTTCTCTTACTGCATTAACTGCAAGATTCAAAATTGACCCTAATGGGCATCATCAGAAGCTCGATAGAAACGCGAATACCGACTGAGAAACGATGATTTTTACCTTGTAGAAAGCCTTAACGGGGACGAGAATTCGAGAGAAAAGGGAAACACAATCGCCGGAGAAGATGGAGGAGCTGTGAAGAGCGAACGGTGAAGTGATCCCTATGTTTTTATCTATCTCCAAAGAGGCATTTTACGGTGTCGTTTAACTTGGGTTGGTGGACCGAACCGGTTCAATTGATTTTGTCTGATGTTTTCGGTTTATTATGAGTTCGGTTTAATTTTGATTTTACACTAACATGTGCATTGAATTTAGAAAGTTTCGAAAGCATTTAGTTTTGTGTCTATTCATATTTTAAACCTTTTGAGTTGATTTATATATCAAGGATATTTTTATAGGAAGTTTTCATTTTTTTTTTTTGACGACTATTTCATTTTTTTCTAATAAACAATAAATGACATTTTTAAATGAACAAATCGATGAAGTTTTATCGAATAAAACTCTGTATGAATTAATAAAATGTGGGGTTGATAGAATCTGCACTGAGAACTGATGTGCATGGATTTTAAAATACGATTTGAGGTAGTCACAAATACCATACTAAATTTTCTTAGAGTTGATTCTTCTCTTAACGAAACTGTTTTCTTGTAAAAGATAGCTAGTTACAAGAATCAAGAACCTGATGATATAAATTTGAGAATGTGATGTTAGAGAAGATATTTATATTTGTGTGATTGACCAATAATAATAATTGATTCATGGAAGATAGACGAGATCTAGATATTACAAAATGACATGAAACAGCCAATAATCAAAAGCGACAATGGGAGAGAGAATCAGAATCACTCAAAAACTTGCATTCAAACTTGCAATCATCTGGACACCATCCTTCGAAGTCATGCCGCACCTTAAGTTTTTCTTCCTCGGTAATATTAAAGTGCTCGCTGGACATGAGCAAAGTAAAATTTTCCAAACGCCTTGCATTCGATAGGATGTATTTGGCCGCCTCTTCCCCGTATATCCTTTCAATGACGTACCAATTTAATGTCTTAAGACGGATCAAATATTCATGAACATGGTTTGGTGGCGTCCATGGAATTTCCATATGATAGTCCTGAAACCAACAAGTCAACAACAATGTATATTATACGATATATTAATTAGATCATCAAACCCTTAAAAAGAGCTGCTGCTAATTTATTATATGAAAGATGAACTGTTGCAATGCTTACGCTGTTGATATCAAGAACTTGTAAATTAGGACAGTTGTCAAGCATGAGCATTAGAAAATTCCAGGACTTTAGTTCCAATGTAAACAGCTGCAAATACTCCAGCTGATTGAAGATGAAACCAGCAGGAACCTTAAATTATGAATTAGGCAGTATTAGTAATAAATCCATAAACAATAACAACAACAAACTCAATTTATTACGAAAAAAAAAAACATAACTCCATGTGTGTACTCAAGGAAAGACGTTTGACTGAAGAGAGTGATTCTCCCAGAATCACTTCCTTGATAAAAAGTTTAGCCTCCACCAGCTCAGGTGCATTCTCAATCATACAAGATCCAGACTCAATTGACGCTGTGATCTTCAATGTTTTCAAAGAAGGCGAATTTATCACGTACTTAGAGCAAGTACCCTCACCAACCTCATCGTCTATGGCTAGGTCCTGTAAAGTTGGCACCGCAATGGTGAAAGTCTCCACATCATCATGACCATATCGAGAAACCATCAAATCTTCAAGACTATCACATCCAGCTAAAAGGTCCATAACAGCGTCATCGAAGACCACATCTTCAAGGTGCAGAGTTCTAAGAGACTTCAGACAACACGGAGAAGGGACCTCTAGAGTAATGGATTCCTCGCTGCCACGAAGTTTCAAGGTTTCTAGAGTCTCACATTCATCCAAACTAAGGAATATATCGAGCTCTTGCCTTAAGAGTTTGATCACCAACTCACGCACATGGAGTCCACATGCAATTTTAACTAACTTATTAAGATCTATATGATGATCGATATAACCTTGGCTAAATGAAACGTCGAGATGCAAACTCTGTAGATACGGAGCCTGGAGTGAAAGCATAGTCATGCGTGCACTATCTTCAAATCCCTGAAGATCATTGGGCCTTTCGCAAATGAACTTGAGCCTGGGCACCATCTTCCAGAGAGACCGCCACTGTTTAGACAAAACAGAGGTGGCTACGACGTCTTTTGTTGTTGGAAGTGAAGACAAGATCTTCACAAGCAAATCATCTGGCAACTGACTGATTCTGTCCAAACTTGGACCAGATCTGTTATAAAAGACAAAAACAAAAAGAGGTAAATACGATTTGGAGCTGACAAACACTGTGTAGCGTGGTTCGGTTCATAGAATAAATTAATTACAGAATCAAGCTTACTACCTTGTAGCAGGAGAGTAGCAGGATGGTCGGGAACAATTAGCTTTCGTGAAACTCATCTCTCTTTCGATTCTTGTCGTTAAGCACTAAAGAAGATTTTTATTACAATGATTGAAATGATTTGAAATGAAAACAAATAAAGAGTTTAAATAGAAATAAAACTCGGGGAAATACAATATCCTTGCATGGACAGCAGGTGTAAAAATACTACAACATTTTATTTTATTTTTTTATTTTTATTTATTTTTGAAAAATGATACTTTTATTACCACTTTTCCAGTTGTGTCAGAAGGTACAGAGTTAACTTGTAGCAGAAAGCAAAACTAAACAAATACTCTAAACTAGATGCATGTCGTAGAAATAAAACTAGGGGAAATACAATATCCTTGCATGAACAGCAAGTGTAAAAATTGTGGTAGAAGATTTATATTTAAAAAAAGGGTAGAAGAAAACCTGGTGAAAGGGTCGAATTCGTTGACGAGATTGTGGATGCCGCCGTCACGTCGAAGTCGTGAGAGACCGGAGAAGAAGAAGAAGAAGCTGAGATCGAAAGAAGCAAAACCCCTGTGGAAAACAACGTCGTATAAGCGAAACTCATCTCTTTTCCCAATGCTTTCTTCTCTTAGAACGAGAATTCGAGAGAAAAGGGAAACAATCGCCGGAGCAGTGAAAGAGCTAACGAGGCAGTTCAATTGTTTTTACGGTGTCGTTTAAATTGAGTTGGTGGACCAAACCGGTTCAATTGATTTTATCGATGTTTTCGGTTTAGTTTAAGTTCGGTTCAATTTTGATTCTACACTAAACATGTGCTTTAAATTTAGAAAGTTCCGAAAGAATTTGGTTTTATGTCTAGTCATATTTTTAACCTTTTGAATTGAT
Source organism: Brassica napus (assembly GCF_020379485.1). Classification (NCBI taxonomy): domain Eukaryota; kingdom Viridiplantae; phylum Streptophyta; class Magnoliopsida; order Brassicales; family Brassicaceae; genus Brassica; species Brassica napus. The sequence goes on along the minus strand of NC_063437.1, from coordinate 20,927,625 downwards.
TTATATATATTAAGGATACTTTTAAGTTTTATGGAAAGTAAAAAGTTATTTCATTTATTTTTAAATAAAAAATAAATCACATTTTACATGAACATATCTATGAAGTTTTATTTAAAAAAAACTGTGTATGAATAAAATGTGGGATTGATAAAATCTACACTGAGAAATGATGTGCCTGGATTTAAAAAATAAAATAAAAAATTGGAGGTGGTCACAAATACCTTACTAAAATTTCTAGAGAGTTGATTCTTCTCTAAGAGCACCTCCAACTCATTGCTATTTTCACCTCTATAATAGCATTTAAAGGTGAAATTGCTCTAACCCACTTCTATTTCTTCCTCTATAATAGAGATTTTTATTTTTTCCTCTATTTATAGAGGAAGAAATAGCATTCCTCTATTTTTTACTCTATATTTTAGAGATTGCTATTTTAGGGGAATACATTGGAGCATATCTCACTTCTATTATAGAGTTCCCCTATTTTAGAGGTGAAAATAGCAAAATACATTAGAAATGGTCTAAGACAACTATTTTCACATTAATTTTTTACTTTTTAGTCTTATTGCCGAAATTAATTAATTAGCATATGTTAAAGCAGACTCTTAGTTTTATACTCACATTTTGCTGCAGACACATATGTCTAACTTATTTGGGTTTTACATATGCAAATAAGTTAGACTAGTACTATAGGGTTTGCCACTGGCCCACCCCACCCCCACGATATGAGAGGTTAATAACTACGTGCAATAAGTTGTTTTGAATCGATATTTGAAATCACATTATCTAACTCCATGAAACCCATTGGTTAATTTGAAAGAAGATCCCAATTAGCTAGTCTTCTTACCCTTTTCTGGAAAAAAGGAAAACTACCTAGTATTCTTCCTCTTGTTTTAACCATCATTTTCAATAAATGTAAACAAATAATCTGTTGAATAATGAACTTAAAATAAAATAAAAACGGGTACCATTGATCTCGAGGTCAAATCCGAATTTGAGTATATGATTTGGGTAACGTGAAATCATCGTAAATATTACACTTTCAGTTTAAAAATTACGAATCGAAAGACTGGAACTTATTTTCTTAGAAAAAGCACATGAATGTCTAAAAGAAATAGTAATAAGTTCTTACATCTTGACCAGACAAAAGAAAAGAGAGTTTATTCATGTGAGCATGTGACATGCTTGAGTTGACTTTCAATGGATAGGGCCAAGTCAACGCATTCCAAGGATCCTTAATTAGCGCTAAGTAAACCTCTTTATTGTCGTGACTCGCGAAGTAAACCCCTTGATATTCATATATTATAAGCTGATTTAGAATGTTAACTACCATCACGTAAGAGCATTAACATTATCATTTACTTGTACGTGCTTATATTAATCTAATGATGTATTCGCCTCTAATATGCATATAGATTTCTATTATTATGAGGATTTAAGTACCTTAAACTTAAATTAATCGTGTTATACAGGTTTGAAAAACAATCGTATCACATACCTTGATTTTATACGTACACCGCAAGTAAGCATTATATATACTCGTCTAATAACAATCTATCGTGTATTCTTTTTTTTTTTTGAGCAACATCTATCGTGTATTGATGTTATAAAAATAATTTAACCATGTTGAATTGAACGTTCTCCACGCAACCAATCAGAAATATATGGTTCGATGTTTTGAAATTCTCCAGAAAAGAATGGTTTTCTATTTCATAGCGGTTAAATTGTAACTATTTTATAAATATTTGGCGAATTCGTAAAGTTAAGTTGACCAGCATGCGTACCTTAACAAATCTTTTACTCCAATGGCTTTGATCTACTCGCCGAAGAAGAAAAAGTCTTTTACACAAAACTATATATTTTCGGATAACATCGTATGTATTAAAGAGGACTAATATATAGTAAGTTTTAAACACTTAAATAAATATACCACGACATGAACCCAACATGGTTGATGTTCTTAACTTAGTCATTTTCATCACCCTCCATTGTTTCTTTTAACTATGATTTTATTACCATAAACAATTCCATATTAGACCAAAAAAGCAATTCCATATGTACAGTTTTTTGTTTGTAATATTTACTAGAAAAAGTTCGTATACGGAGGTCTCAAGCGATCGTAGAACCTGCAGGAACATATTACAAACACATGCATACATTATGTAATAATAACATCTTGAAGCAACCTTTTATATATAAATTTTGTTTTTATGTTAATCATGTATGATGTAAAATTTATAGTACTTTTCATCTGAATTATATGACAAAAGAAACTTAGACTTCAGTTTTAGTCAAATTGGATCGAGGCTTTTGAACTAATCAGTTTAACTGTATATACGAATGCACACATTTACAACTTTCTTTGTTCCTGGTTAGACATATCAAGATATAAAATTATTTTTCAATAGTATAGGATGTCAGTTTATTTAAACCGACCCAATCCCATACTTATTTATTTATTTATTTATTTTAAAAAGATTATCCTCAGTTTCGTCTCCTAGTCTAATTCAGCTAAACGTTATTACCAAGTCCATATTCAAATGATCATAGTATTTGAATCACAACTACAAGAAAAAGGAATGGGTCATGACTTATTTATAAAACATATTATACTTGACCAAACATAATTCGATATCACCAAATTTACACTATAAATACATCCCAAACCCTCCTCATTTCTCTACACAACTCACCCTTCAAAACACTCCATCAAAAAATATAAAAAATGGCGTCCCAAAAAATGCTCCTGAAAAACGCTCTCATCGTTCTCCTCTTCACATTGACCATCTTAGCAGAAACCGCGTTTTCGCAAAACTGCGGTAAAACTGGATGTAAAGGCAACATGTGCTGCAGCAGGTGGGGATATTGTGGCACTACAAACGCCTACTGCGGCACGGGATGCCAGAATGGACCTTGCAAATCAAAACCTAAACCTACTCCTACTCCCAGCGGTAGCGGCGGTCTAAACGCTGGTCCACGTGGTACCATAGCAAGCGTTGTCACACCAGCGTTCTTTAACAGCATCATGAGCAAAGTTGGAAATGGTTGCCCAGCCAAAGGCTTCTACACTCGCCAGGCGTTCATTGCGGCCGCTCAATCGTTTCCAGCCTACAAAGGAACTGTCGCTAAGCGTGAGATTGCAGCCATGTTGGCTCAGTTCTCTCATGAATCTGGAAGTATGTTTCAACGTTTACTCTTATCATTTTTTCATCAGAAAATATTATATAGATAGTTTATAGTTATGCTTTTTTGGTCTTATATAATTTATAGTTATAGTTATAGAGATTAGTTTTTAAATAAAAAATTCCAGGCAAATATATGCAAACACCTTAGGTTATATTAGAGACTAATCTCGAGAGTTGAAGAAATTTACATACACAGGAATCATCCTCATAAATATAAGGCTGCTAGTTTTATTGCAAAACATACTCCATATATAATTTTTTTGGTAACATTATATTTATTAATTGGGGCATCCATTTCATGTTTTGAAATAAAAATGTCTTTCTTCGGGTTATGTAAAGGTTTTTGCTACAAAGAAGAAATAGCTAGAGGAAGGTACTGCTCACCGAGCAAAACGTATCCATGTCAACCGGGCAAGAACTACTACGGTCGTGGTCCCATCCAAATCACATGGAATTACAACTATGGTGCAGCCGGAAAGTTCCTTGGACTTCCTCTCTTGAAGGATCCAGATATGGTGGCTCGTAGCCCAACCGTGGCTTTCAAGTGTGCCATGTGGTTCTGGAACTTGAATGTGCGTCCGGTTTTGAGCAGAGGTTTCGGAGCCACAACGAGGAGGATCAACGGTGGTGAATGCGACGGTGGGCGTCCAGCCGCAGTGCAGAGCAGGGTTAACCATTACTTGGATTTCTGCAAGAAGCTTGGGGTCACTCCTGGAACCAACCTCAAGTGTTGATCTACTCAATGTGGTTTTTAAGTGTGTGTGTGTGTGTGTTTTAAAGATTTCATGTGTCGAATAATAAAGAAAATAAGAGACTACTGGTCATACACTATATGATGTGTCTTAAGGTAACTAATATTGTGTTGTTTGTACAAGTCATTATCCAATAAACATATTTCCTTTTTACACATAAAACACTTTTCTGACTACAATAGAACACTTATGATACGATTATATTTTATACATAATATGGTTCGATTGAAATTATCTTGAAGTTATAAAATAAAAATATTGTATTCCGAAATATTATCCAAAAATATATAGTAGGCAGAACCCCAAAAGAATAAGAAAATGCTGGATTTGAACCACGAAGGTAAATTTTTGAGGTTAACTAATTCGAAACGATATGATGTTGACCACGGTCCAGGCGGCGAGATGGTGGTGGTGTTGTGGACGCAACAACTATGGACCTGTGGTAGTCTATTAAGCATTACGTTAATATATAAAAACTCAGGAATGCCTGAATCAAATTCTTTGTAAGAAATGTTTGTGTATATAAACTAATGAGTGGATAATTTTTGTAAAATAAAAATGTAAAATTTTTGTTTGTTCGATTTATTCAGGAAATCCTAGTAATATGTATATAGTATTCAGTAATGATACAAAAATGAGAATATTTACCATATGTATCTTGTTCGAGGAAAAAATGAAAATTGCCAAACCATTGAATAATCTTCGAGGCTGAAGAGTCAAATTAAATGACCAAACAAGAAGAAACCACCACACAGCTTCCACTATAAACGATCTCAAGCTCTTCCTATTCTTCTCATCCACAAACATGGCTCTCACAAAAATCTCATCAGTTTTTCTCATCTGCCTCTTCGGTTTTTACTCCCAAACTGCCAAGTCGCAGTTCTGCGGCTGCTCTCCAATCCTATGCTGCAGTCAACATGGTTATTGTGATATCACCGACCAGCACTGTGGTTCCGGTTGCCAATCAGGTCCTTGCAGAACAAGTAGAGAACCTGTTGAGAAGATTGTGACTCAAAAATTCTTTGACGGAATTATTAACCAATCCCGTAATGGCTGTGCCGGAAAAAGATTCTACACTCGTGAATCTTTTCTTAGCGCCGCTAATACTACCTTAAACTTCAATAGCATTGTTACCCGGCTCGAGATCGCTGCCATGTTTGCTCATTTTACTCACGAGACCGAACGTGCGTAAGAACTATTCCTTCTTTTTTTTTTGTCAGCAAGAACTATTATTCCCTTCAATAGGTTCTTTTTCTCTTTCTTATTTTTTGTTTGTTCGGATATACTTTAATTAAAGTATTGTAATATGTTTTCTCTACCTTTAAGAAAAAATATAGAAAATACTAATTACATTTTTTTATTTAGAGATAAAAATAATTTTTTTAATCAAAATTTATCTTCATAATATTCTTTCTATTTCTAAGAAAAAAATAGTCTTAGTTGGGGATGAAAGCTGCTAGGCATAGAATTCAATAAATTTACAATAATTAAATCATTGAAATATCTCGTGACAAAAAAAATCATTGAAATATCTAAAGATTTAGACTCCTATATATTACTTCATATACAAAAACAAACACACACACACACATATATGAAATATTGATCTCAGTTGGTACCAATTAATTAGCTTGATATGTCTCTCCACCTTTAGATTTCTGCTACATAGAGGAGGTAAATGGGACGTCACGGGACTACTGCGACGAGAACAACATGCAATACCCATGTGTACCGGGAAAAGGCTACTACGGTCGTGGTCCTATCCAACTATCATCGAACTTTATGTACGGAGAGTGTGGCGATACTCTCAAACTCCCCCTCCTGAGCCAGCCTGAACTAGTAGGTAGCAACTCAACTGTATCTTTCAGGACGGGTTTGTGGTTTTGGATGAAGAGCCTAAGGCCGGTACTGAAGGAAGGATTTGGAGCCACCATTAGAGCCATCAATGGTAAGGAATGTGACGGTGGGAACTCGGGTGCCGTTAGTGCAAGGACGGGAAACTATAGAGACTATTGTAGACAGCTGGGTGTGGACCCAGGAGCCAACATCAATTGCTAGAAATGTCAACAAAGACTTTTCTTCACGGATCCATAACTTTCTAGGCTATTTTGTCATTATTTAATAAATAAAAATGGTAATTTACATAAGGGACGGTTTAATTTTTAGTTTGCTAGAGCATCTCTTTTCATTTGAATATTGTATTTGTGGAAATTTCAAAAAAAAAAACAGTTATACTAATATAATAATATAAAAATATTTCAAAACTTGTGATATATATGCGCATAAATATGAGACGTCACTTGTGAATAATTTCCATATATTTCTATGATATCAATTTTATTGAAATTTCAGTGAATAAAAATACTATATTTTTCAATCACACTTACTATTATGTCAGCTGACCGATTCACATTAACCATTATTCTGTTTGATTTTTCAATCACACTTACTATTATGCCTCTTCCAATTCAGATCCTTAGTCCCTCTCATCAATATGACGTCTCGTTAATATTATGTGTATTTATGTGATATATATATATCATTTCAAGTCTGCATTTAAAAGATCACCTGTTATTAATTAGCATATAATATTTTCGGGTGTTATCCCCACAGGAATTATCAATGGTGAATACTGAATACTAACAAACTATGTATAGATATGCTTCGGCGCATGGCGAATATTTATAGAAAAAAATGAAATTAAATATATACTAGATTTTGACCCGCGTTTTCAAAGATTTTTTTTTTTTTTCAATTGACAAATATTTAGTAAATATCATATTTTCATATATTTGTGTTTTATTTTATAAAAGACTTAATTTTTTTATCTTTATTTATCGTATTTCATCTTAAATGACTATTTATGTTTAAAAAATTAAACTTTATTTTTTAATGAATTAAATTGGTATAACTCTGATAAATTAATTTTATTATATGGTTAATATTTTAATAAAAAATTATATACTTTTAATAAATATTTATACTTTTCAATGAAATAATTCAATTTTTTTATGAATGCTTAAATTATATTAAGAAAAGAAAAAATAATAATAATTAAGAATAGTTGAAAAAAAATTATTTGAACTTGGACGTAATGATCCAAAGGAAAAAAAATGTGAAAATTGTATCTGATTTTTTAATCGGCTCAAATGGCCCAAGAGAAATCTGATGTGGGCTGGATCCAAAGAAAATGACCCAATATAAATATATTATTAATATTACTTGATTGCCCTTAATAAAACATGCAATGTTAATAAAGAAAAGGGCATGCTAAGGTAAAAAGGACAATAGAATCCTGATTTATAGATTTTAATTCATTATGTTTATTAGTTATTATATAAAAATGTACAATACATAGATTAAACCTGTATACATATAGAACGATTTGGGTTGTGAATTATATGTTCAACATTCTGTGAAAAACTCAAAGAATGCTGCAATTAACATAGTTATGCACATTACACATCCTTTCTTCAATGGGTTGTATCATCTCAGCGAACTATACAAACAAAAAGAGTGAATTATGGAGAAATAAGACTGGACAAAACCTAAAAATTTCAGCTCTATAATCACAGTACACAATATATAAGACGGTCAAAGAGTTTCCTTTTGCCTTGAGATCACAAGAACACATTTTTGCAACTCATGATAAGAACTCTAAGGCCACTGGATTTAGACTGCAATCTCACATAAGTAGTGGATTGAACTCTTAAGGTCTTTGAGACCTTGAAACTTTCAAGCTCATCAACAATGCATAACAGTTTCAGCTTTAAACACACAGAAACATTCAGTACAAAGATAATACCTCAAAATATAATCAAGTTTAGCCATAACAGAGACTTCAATCTCATATATGCTGATGTCCATCATGCAATCGAAATCAAAGGTACCACCCAAAAAACAACAACACCAAACAAATCCTCCGTAGAAATCTTCAAAGCTCCCACTCCTCGCACGTCCTCTTCCCCATGACCTCGTGTCCCTGGCTCACTCCACTTCTTCTTCGTCATCTCGTCCTTCGTTGCCGCAAGAGCTCTTAGGACTCCATCTCGCTCGTCTCGTTATCCTCACTACCTCACAGTCTCATCCCCGCTCCACCTTTGGTCTCTTCATCATCCTTGGAAACATGCACAAAATCATAATAACGGCGATGTGTTTTGTTTTTAGGGTTTACATGTGATGGTGACAAAGCTTTGAAGCGTGAATATAGATTTTGTTTTATAAATATGTACAAAGGTTATGTTACATTAGTAGAATTTTCCTAGAGAATAAATTTTTAGTATAAGGTTTGTCCAAAATCTCTCTAAAACTGTCACATAAACAATAACATGACTAGGTTAAGACCCGCGCCTTGCGCGGAATGAACATTATATACATAATTTTTTTTATATATTATATGTTTATAACATCTTATAAAATAATAAATATATATTAAATAATTAAAATGACGGTAACTATTACTTATATAATTAAATTGGTGAGAACATATAAATAAATTTGATTAATCCAAAAAATATTTTTTCTATTTGATATGGTATATAATTAAATTTAAATGATAGTAACTTATATACAATATATTTTAATATTAATATTTATTAAATGTTAAATTTTGCTCATATATTTTATATCAATTGTATGTGTTATAGCAAAAAAATTAAATTACGGATAACAAATTTTCACTGTGAGATTAATAGTTTAAGTGATTTATAATATTTTTTAAAATTAAGTTGTCTATATTTTTCAAATTTTTTATCAAAAAAAAAATTGTTCACAGTACATTTCAAAATTAAGATATTTATATATTTTTTATATGGTCATATAATTTAATTTAAAATGATATATATATATATATATATTACTTTTAATACTTATTAAATGAGACTTTAACTTATATGATTTTTTAATTATTTGTATCAAGTCATAACAAAAATTTTAAACCATGGATCACAAAATTTGAATGTGAAATTTTTAACAATTTTAGTAATTTATAATCGTTTTTAAAAATTCAAAATATAACATAGAAAGAAAAATTTTAATTTTTATTATATGGTTACTATGATTTTTTTAATTTATTTTCATAGTTTAAAATTAAAAAATTATAATATAATACACCCTTATTTTTATTAAATTTTTATTATTCAAAATCATTAATTGTCATATATATACTTTACCCACATTAGGAAATTTCGTAATTTTATTGAAGGAAATAATGAAGCACATTAATAATGTATTTATGGTTAGTTTAATAAAAAGTTTATTATATATTTAGATGGACCAACCTATTTCTCTAAGCATTCTAAGAATCATTGTAGTGATGACACATGGCTACAAAACAATGTTGTAATGTTTCTCAAATAATATATAGGGGATGTTAGGTATTTTGACACCCCAGCAAGTTTTATTATGTAATTAACACAAAGTTGAGGTTACATTTTTTTTTAAGATCTTCAAATAATATATAGAGGATTCTAACTTGAACATTAACAAACCGGAAAGAAGATTCCATGATCCTACTTGCAGGCCTTGGTTTAGGAAGATCTTAAGCTATGTTCTTCTGTAATATCTTGAACTGCTTCTTCGGAATAAAGTGAAGTATCTTGACTCGGTTTCGAGAAGCCTGAAGTGTCCTCAACCTCACCAGCACTTCCTTGAACTATTATTGCAGGTATAGATAAAAGAGGCTTAGGTGGAATCCTTAGAGCCTCTGGACTTCCTTCTAACATTTCAACGACTTTGCTCATTGATGGACGATCAAATGGATTTGTCTGAATACACCACAAACCCACCAATACCATTTTCCTTACTAATATCTCATCATCTTCTTCAGTTATTTGTTCTTCGAAAAAACTCATGATTTCTCCCTTCTCAACATCTTTATAAATCCAATCGGGGAAGTACATCGACTTATTGTTGGATCCAGATTTTTGAGCCTTTTCTTTGTCCCTTGCTCCAATCATTTCAAGAACCACCATTCCGTAACTATACACGTCCGACTTGTGAGAAACTCCTCCAAAATTCTTGGAAAACACTTCTGGTGCAATGTACCCTGCCGTGCCTCTCGTGTCTAGCATTGACATGATGCTTTCATTGTTTTTGCACAGCTTAGCAAGACCGAAGTCCGAAATCTTGGGGCAAGATTGTCCATCCATGAGTATGTTCTGCGGCTTTATATCAAAATGTACTATCCTCGTTACACAACGGTTGTGCAAGTACTCTAGGCCACGTGACACACCTACCGCAATGTTGTACAACGTTTTCCATTCCATTTTCTCCGACATCTTCTCGGAGATGAACTTGTCTAGGGATCCATTTGGCATGAACTCATATATTATAGCTTTTTTGCTCCCTTCATAGCAGAACCCTAGCAGAGAAACAATATTAACATGAGAGGTTCTACTCATGCTAGCTACTTCGTTGATGAAATCTTCCCCGTTCTCGTTTGACTCTTTCAAGATCTTCACTGCGACATCTCGGCTGCTATCGGGTAACTTTCCTTTATAGACAGTTCCAAATCCCCCTCTCCCAAGAACATCCGCAAATGATTTTGTCATCTTCTTGACTTGTACATAACTAAATCGTTTTAACATTACAACAGCTTCGATGTTCTTCCCATCCCAATCACTCTTTCTCCTATCATTTGCTTTCACCTTTATCACAATCGCAATAATGATGATCATAGCAAAAACTGATGAACCTCCTACAAGAGAATAAGCCTCGAAAGTTAGGTACTTCATAAATTAGTAAGTAAAAAATTGGTGAGTAATGTCACACGGTTGAGGCTAATTAAAGTGTACCAATTATGAGTATTAACTTCAATAAAGATTTTCCTGCAAAAATTACCAAATAAAGATTTCAATTAATTAACAGAAAATGTATATACAAACTTTTCAATGAGCCATAAGTCGAATAATGAATAAACTTACCTTTTTCTCCTGCTCCAGTTTTCTTGGTGGATGGGATCCTGTTATTGCTTCCGCAACAAGTAACTTGCATCAATATACATATAAGTACCAACCCATTTGTTTTAGTGCAAGAATCTATTAACCCATTATAGATTTCATATATAGATTAGTAACTATGTATACATGTATCCAGTAAACATGAATGTTTCCTTTTTCTTGGGGTCAACATTATGCGTTCTACCAAACTTGACTTACTTTTAGTACAACTATTTTTAATGATTAGGAGGTTCTGGAACCGCATGGCAATACCCAAACCATTTTAAATTCACTTTCCTTTACAGAGGAAATTTCTCTAAAAGGGACTTGATCATATGACTCATTATAGCTTAATAGATAATCTAAGAGTTTTATCAACTAAACTAGGTGTTTTGCCCGCACATGCAAGCATAATCTTTTTACGAATACTTATTAGTTTATGTTTTATTAAGTCAAAAAGCAGATAAATAATTATTTTTCTTTTCAAAACGATTAATCAAAAAATAAAATTATTTTTATTAAAAATATATGCTTGCTGCTGTATTAAATTTTATAAACCTCTACATATGATAAATATTTTAGAAAATATATTTATAATTTTTTTGTTTGATTAGTATTTAATTATATTTTTTTCATATCCTAATTTTAATAGAAAATATTATTTCAAAACAACAACACAATTTAAGACCATTCCAACGTTCCTTTTCTCCATGCATAAACTATATAGAATAATTATCTTGTTTATAAAATATAATATTTTTAATAAAAATTTCAATTTTAATTATTTATATTTTATTTATTAAGGATATTCTCGAATTTAACCGCTAACACAATTTATAATAATTATCTTGTTTTTAAAATAAAATATTATTAATTCAAAATTCAAAACAACTATATTGCCTTAACCTAAGACCATCTCCAATGTGTATTCCTCTATTTTTACTTCTAAAATAGAGGAACTCTATAATAAAGATGAGTTTTACTCCAATGTATTTCTTTAAAATAAAGATCTATACATATTGAGTAAAATATAGAGAAATGCTATTTTTTCCTATATAAATAGAGAAAAAAAAATAGCAATGTTTATTTTAGAGGCAGAAATAGAGATGAGTTGAAGTGATTTTGCCTCTAAATGTTATTATAGAGATAGAAATAGAGGTGGGTTAGAGATGTTCTAACATATACAATAAAACCTCTATAAATTACTCTATAAATTAATAAATTTTACCGGTCTCAACTTGAATTGGTTCATAATTTGACACAAATCGATAAAGTAATAAGATAATATCTTTTGAAAAAATTCTATGTAAATAGATTGTCCCATTAATACTATAGATTAATAATTTATATGTATATATTTTATATAAGTAAGAATCTATTATTATATTATTTTTTTATACTCACAATGGAATTATTTTTATATTTTCTTAACACTTAATATATTTTTGATGAGATTTAGTAATATTATATGTAAAATCACATTTAAGTTCTATGCAATATATATTATATACACCATATAATATAATATAATTAATATAAATTTAAAAATTTAAAAATAATAATTAATGTCTATACAATAAAATAAAATATTTTTATTATATCTTAAAATAAGAAATTTAAAAAAAGGAAACTTTCGCATGTTTTTATTAAATAATAATTTACAGTAACAAACTAAAATATTTAAAAATAAAACAGATAAGTTTAGAAATATATCAAAAAAGGAAAATTACTAACTAAAAATGATTAAAGCATAATAAGTTAAATTACTAACTAAAAAGTTTATAATATAATAAATAAATATTGACAAATAAAAAAAACCTAAAATATGGAGAAGTTGACTTATAAGCCAAATCACTTCGTAAATAATAGTATAGATAGATAGATTAACTCTAAGTTGGTTACAACTATTAATAAACTACACATGCATAGTGCATTTAAGTGATAAAGTTCACCTAAAATTATCTTTAGAACGACTGTCAGCGTTTTATATAGCCTTACACACTAAGATATAATACTGTAAACCATAATGATGAGAGTGATGGATATAAATATAAATTCTTTAAAAATTGAAAAAGAGACGAGGGGATGTGAATTTACGTGGTTCTGTTGGGTCCAGGGCAAAACTGGATGACAAAGTTGGAGGAGTACGGACATGTGAACGTGCTGCTATTATTGTCATAGGCGTAGCTATAAGCGCCTGGGCACGTACGGTTAAAAGTCTCCGAGTAAATCGTCCGCTTGCATTCTTGCGGTGGTATGCCAACTTCCTGGTAATGTCCGACACAACAAAGCTCCCTCGTCTGGTTTTTCTGACACGATGTCCTGCATGCGTATGGATCGTTGGATCTTATGTCGGGGATCCACAACTCCGTCGGACACGTCTTTTTAATGTCAATATCGCATCCTATGCTTTTGCACAATCCGTTCTCCGGTGTTACAAGCACAGGGACGTTGTAACCATTGATGACGCTGACGTCGTAATAGTCATTACCACCGTCAGAAGCTAGGTTAAACTCGGCTAAAGTTGCGGGAGGCACGCCCTCTTTGGAGCACTCTATATTGCCGGAGTCGCAGTCTCCGGTGATACATGAGAAATACCCTGTTGATGAGTCTCTGGAACAAAGCGTTCTACCCCATAAATAACCTATCCATGACGACGTTGTATTGATGGTACGTTTTTCTCCCTTTTCAAGAATGAAACCGGTTGTGTCGACCGAGCCCTGGTAGTTGTAGGTCGCAGGCCATATAGTGTAGTCACATTTGTTTTCTATCGTAAAGCTCCTCGACGTCACTAGAAAATGCAAATAATAAAAGGATTATAGCAGATAGTGATTAATATTAAACCAGATCTCACTAACTTGTATATAACCTACCCGAGACGGATAAATGTGAAGCAAGGAAGAGAAGCAACGCAATTCTCAGTGCCATCAAGTTAAAGATGAAGAACATGAAATAAAAACTTTATTTAATTATAAACTAACTACTTTATACATGGTACTAACTAGAAACTTCCGAGGGAGAAAATTATAACTTGCCAAGGAAGAAGTAAAATGAGAATTTTGTTCTTCTTTTGATCTTTGTTTTGGTAGGTGCACATCAAATCAAGCTTCAGGCCCTGACCCGGTCCTGTAACCTAGTAATGCGCATGTACCAGCTCAATGCCGGTAGGAAGAGGAAACTAGCTAGAATACGAATGGGACATAAACTCATAATCAGTGGCAAATATAGTTTGACAATTGAAACAAAAGGACAAAACGAAACAAAAACACGGCATTTTCTTTGACTTGAAAATAATCATGCACAATTATTAGCGAATCATGCACAAATCATCTTTCAAAGAGATTTATCTCTATTGTTGAAATTTTCTCTGTTATCTATCATAAAACAAAATTAGAAATGAGAAAGAATAAGAGATAAAGGCAAGCTTGTGAAGCTCTTTTAGTTTCTTGTATAAATCTATTCATTATATATTAACCATTGTGAACTTATTAGCAACAGCCAACAATATATATATATATATGTATGTATTCAAATCTAAGTGCATGAAGCCATGAACATTTTATTGTTGGAAAAAGAATGTTAATTTAACAGGTCGAGATTGAGAAATGATTTAACTAATTTATGTACAGGCCTCTTTATGTAAGATATAACAATTATTCCAGTTTGGAAATTTATCTACGTAACATAACAAACAGGACACCAAAATGTCTTCGTGGCTTACATACTTGTTTTACACAAAACATACCGGGTGTTTTTCTGCACCATGTGCAGTATGAAATTTTTTAAATTTAACTTATATTTTAAAATAAATTTTATTAAATATTATAGATTTTTCTATTTTCTTACTAATATTTAATATTTGATATATATTAAATCAATTTGTATAAAACAAATAAAAATAATATAAAATTATATAATTATCAAAAATTTAGCCTAAACAATATTCACAAAATTTGTAAATAGATAAGAAACTAATGATCTTACGATTAGATATTTAATTTTTTTGAAAATTGTAGAAATTTTTGAAAGCTTTAGTAATACAAATTGTATAATTATACAAAATAATAATATTTCAAAATTTGAAATATTATATATTAATATATTTATTTTATAGATGATGTATGAGCTATTACCATATTTTTAAAAAAGTTTACCAAAAAGAAATATCAATATTAAATGTAATATATTTAATTATTACCATATTATAATAAATTTGCCAAAAATATAAATTAACATTAAATGAAATTATCTATGTCATATTTTTCCGGAAGCCATGTCATCAATTTCAGTAGACATGTCATATTTATTTTGTGAAATTGATTGTAGAGAGTAGATGTGGCAAAATCACTTCGCAAATATAGTCTAGAGGATACTTTACGGGTCCATCTAGGCATGGGCATTTTACCCGGATCCGAAGACCCTATCCGGAACCAACCTGAAAATATAGGTTCGGGTCCGGGTCCATGCTAAATACCTGTTGGATCCTTTTTTTATAGATCCGCGGGTCTCGGTTCGGATCCCGGTCCTACCCGAAACTTATTATATATATTAGGTATATTTGGGTAATTTGGTATTTTTTGATATTTCAGATATTTTTTAAAATTTTCGGGTCTGGTTTTCGGGTATAATTTCAGATTTCGGGTAAAATTTTAGATTTTCAAAAAATATAATTCGGTTATCCGGATAAAATTTTGGATATCTTTTGGATTTTCGGGTCTGATTTTTGGTAAATTGTCTAGCCATTTTGTTGGATTTTCAGTAATTATGGAGTTTTCGGGTATTTTATGAGTTTTTGGGTCCAATTCGGGTATTTCGAGTATTTCGAGTTTTAAATACCCGAATCGATCCGCACCCAAAATATACCCGAAAATTATAAGTATTTTACGGGCAATAAAATTATAGACCCGAACCGGTCTGGACTCGACAAACCCCGATCCGAAATCGACCCGAGAACCTGGATGTTTTTCTTTTCTTATAAAAGTCTAATTTATAAAAGTATGGGCAACAATGTTTTCCATCAGTATGTTTTGCTTTTCTTATAAAAGTCTAATTTTTGGGCAACAAAGGTCTATCTTTTTGTCAACAAAAGACTAATCATTATTGGTAACTAGATTCGTTTTCCGCGCTACGCGCGGATTACATGATTCAAATTTGTTAATTTACAAATTTTTTCCACTACATTTACAATATTATTAATTGTTTATAAAACATTTTAAAATACAATAATTTTATAGTTCATTTGCAATAATTTATTTTATTTGTTTTAAATTTTTAGTGAAAGCATATTTTAAATCATGTGATACAATATTCTAAATTGAAAAATTTTACTGGTGAAAGATCAATTTTTTTTAAAAAGTATTATATTATATTAAATTAAATCACAGATTAATACAAAACTATACATGTCTTTAGTTGTAATTACAAAAGAGAAATTCCCTAGGATAGACCTAAATTTTTTTTTATCACAAATATAGACCTCAAATATCAAAATGACCAAAAAGTTTTATTAAGGGGTGTATTTTTGAGTTTATGATCTAAAATTTAGGGTTTATGATTTAGGGTTTAGAGTTAAGGGGGGGGGGGGGGTTTTGGAGGTATGATTTCAAATTTTAAAAACTAAAAAATATTAAAATTTTCAAAATAAAAAAGATCTATTTGAAAGAATTGCCCATAACAAAATTAGTTAGATATTTTAAAATTTTGTTTTAGTTAAAATGAAATATAAATTTAATTTTAAAATAAATACGACATTAACTAAATATTTAAAAGTTTTGTTTAAAAGAAAAATAAAATATAAATTTATTTTAAATAAATTTGAAATTACTTAAATATTCAAAATGTTTATTTTAATGAAAAAATGAAATATATATGTTTTAATGAAAAAAAGATATGAAAGTATTTTATTCAGATAGAATTTCAGAGTAAATATAGTAAAGCATGTGTATAGTAAATCATTATTAAGCACAGTTGCTTCCTGCCTTGTGCACCCAACTTTGAACTGGTACAAACACAGATCATGACAAGTTAGTTAATTAACTATAAATATCCAAACTTTATATTACATGCTTCTGCTGCCAGAATTATCAATCTAGAAAAAGAAAAGATTCCTGAAGTCAAGATCACATCCAACATGAGTTTGCAATAAAGATAGCAATATCGTTGCGTTAACATCCCATAAAGAGTCAGCAACTGGAGTTACGTTTTCAGTGTATTATATGACCAATCCCAGATGTATATAATATACTAATGATCAAGCATGCATTCTCCAAATTTTTTGAAAAGGAAGTGGCATAAAATAATTTGAAAAGGAAGATATGTATACTTTGTTATATGAAATCACCAGTTACACTTACTTATTTGGTTTTTCAAAAAGTAGTCAGAGTTTCCCATCTTTATCATGCACTATTATTGGCATATTTTGCCTCGTGCTATTGAACTCAAGAATGTTCAAGACTTTGTACAACCTGCAACAAAAAGCCATTTCAGGACTCGAGTTAAAGATTAGATTAAATTTTGATGGCATACATCAAAAAAAAGATGGATAATTTTGTCAATTTGGTTGATGTGTTGAACTCTAGATCTGGCCTCGTTGACATAGCTGGTTCTGCCAATTCGAGATGTAATATTCCGCACAAAATAACATTGAAAACTTGACCCTTCTGTTTGAAGAAATATATAGGAAATTCACTTTTGATTGATCAAAGTTCTGAGCTGAGAAACCTTGAAACTGGGAAAGGGAAGCTTCACATCAAACAAAGGATTTCCCTCGATCAGCTTCTGCAACTCAGTATACATTATATTCCTGGCTGATTTTGTATCACCATATTATAACAATTTCTCGTTTTTCTTGTCGAGATATCAAACACACACACACACACACACTCTCTCTCTTAAACACCAAAGTGTATGCTTTCCAGAAAATTCAGTTATATAAAGTGAACAGAAAATTTACCTAAAATTCTCTAGAGTCAGAAGCTGAGTGATCTCTTTGTAAAGTTAGTTGAAAGCCGCAAAAACATTCAGGTCTGTGGCTAATATTTGAGCAGATTTGCTTTGTCATTTCTGCAAAAAATCATACAAACACTATTAATCAAGAAAGAGCATAGACAAACCATACATTCGAGCAATATTTTTTTTAAAAAAACAAATCATTACCAATCTGGAGCTTCAATATACTTATGCTTCCTAATCTCAAAGGAATTTTTCATAACAGTATCAATTATCATGACTAAATTTAAAAGCTTAATTTCGTCGATGTATAATATCGAATCAAATCAGATCAGATTTAGAACATTAAACTTAACATAAGCTTACCAAGAATTTATGAAGAGATTCAATACGAAAGTTCTCGAACGAAAAAACATCTTTCATCTTCTGCTACGTCGTTCTTCGGCAGTGGCGATTCAGTTGCAGGGATCTAAATGGCCGATTTAGACAGAAATTTGCGTACTCTGATCATAATACAAACTCTAACTCTTCTTCAACACGCCTCGACTGGGTTTCGTGCAGTTGAGTTGGAGTTTGTCCAGCCATAGCTGCGGTAGGTATTTTCATATAGCTTTGGAGAATACTTGAACTTCGTAAGTGGCCAAAGGGTTATATAGATGGAGATGGGGAAGTTGAAGAGAGTCGTCAGGTTGGGGTTTTTTATCTGATTAAGGTGTTAATGGCTCTGAACAGTGGAGAAAGTGTATCTATCTAGCCAGAATTTTGAAAGATGGTGGTATGAATTATTTAATGGTGTATTGTGATTTGCCTTAACTATTTTAAGCGTATAAAAATTGTGGAAGTTAGGGTTAACGAAGAGGGAGGAATATGATATGCTATTGGCTGGAATGATACATTGAATTGGTGTGAAGGTTTTGTGAGGCACAACAATTTGTCATTAAGAAACTCATAATGACATGACTAAATGATTGGTTCTAAATATTTTATCATATGTGGCATGCTTAAGAAGGCTTGAAATTAGTTGCTTTTATATAGTGGGATTTCTCAAGATTCAGCGTAAAATTATATTAATCTTCAGTTTTTAAAAATAAACATAAAATATAATCGTATTTTGTTGATGGGTCTTCTAAGAATTTGAAAAATTCACAATATAAGAATAAGAAATCACAGAAGAGAAAGTATCATACTAGTGTACTAATGTCATTGTAATAATGCAACGAACGATTTCCATTTAATTTATGCATAAGGTCGAGCGTGAATTGATGTATATGATCATTGATTAACATTATATAGTATAGTCTTTGATGATTGATTATAGATAGCTTTTGAAAATCTTTGTTTATCTTTTACAGCATAGATGTCGAAGGATCATACTAAAAGCATCTTCCTCATGGAGCAGGAGCATAATGTCATATTGTTTATGTCAATTAAGGATCCGTTTAATTAAGTTGACAATTTGATTTTATCAGTTACACCTAATTGATATATATTGATTACATCTAATCGATATATAATTGAAACTATCGATATTGATATAATTCCAAGAAACACATGTATGCTTTTCTAATAGAAGCGTCAGATGAATGAAGAATATGAAACGACGCCGTTTTATTTTACAGAAAATGGACTATATCCCATTTTGTGAAAACGAACTACGTGCCGTTTTAACTTTCTGATAATCCACTCTATGACGTTTCTGTTTCCTATATCCTCAACGAACAAAACAAAGAGGATTACGAGCCAAATCAGCAAAGACCAAACAAAACCAGAGATTTCGTTATCCACTTAGCTTCTTCTGCCACATTGCCAAATCCTCAAATCTTCTCTCGAGAGAGCTAAACCAAAAAGAAAATGGCAGCTTCCTCTTCTCCATCTCTCCTTCTACCACTAGGTAAGATCCTCTGTTTTCATGAGTTGTTCTTCTCCAAGTCGAGATTTTTATTCCTCTGTTTTTAATCTACTTTGAGTTCTGAGTTTCTCAGTTCCTTAGATTCTTATGCTAAGTCCCTGATCTCATTGAAAGATCTCACCTTTCTTTGTTTAGAAGATTGTTCCTCTGTTTTTATATACTCTGTTTTTATCTTCTGCTAAGTCCCTGATCTCACCTTTCTTGGTTTAGACTAAACCGGTTTCATCCATGGCTTGAACAAATGCAATTGTAATGTTTACTTGTGTGTTGGGTTTTGAGAATCTGAGGTTCTTGTTATGCATTTTAGGTTCAGCATCTAGGAATGGTCCAACCATGAAGACTCCAAGATGCATATCTACAAGAGCCATCACAGCTTCAGAAACAAGAAACAAAAGCTGTAGCCGTAGAGACGCAATGCTATTGGTTCTCGGCGTGTCAGGACTCTCAATGAGCTACTTGCCTGCGGCTTATGCAGCTGGTTTGCCTCCAGAGGATAAACCGAGGCTTTGTGAAGCAGAATGCGAGAAAGAGCTTGAAAATGTATGGTGAGATCACAACACAAAACCCACCTTTTGGACTTTCAATAGAATCTTTTTGAGTTCATGACATTGTTGATTGACTCTGCCTTTGGATTCTTTGCTGGTTTTGATTGAATAAAGGTTCCAATGGTAACTACAGAGTCAGGGCTTCAGTATAAAGATATCAAAGTTGGTAAAGGCCCTAGTCCCCCTGTTGGTTATCAGGTAAAGAACTGAATCAATCTTGATGAAACCTTGTTACCAGGACCGGTTCTGAGATTTTGGAGGCTATAGACAATTTAATAAGAGTATATAAATTTTATCTAAAAATTTTGGAGGTCATAGGCCAATGATTCACAGGCCTGTGCTCAGGACCGGTCCTGCTTGTTGCTGAGATAAAACGATTTAAAATGTTGCAGGTTGCTGCTAACTATGTAGCTATGGTTCCTTCAGGGCAGATTTTTGACAGGTGATCTTTCTCAATCCATACAAAACCTAACAACTACGTCTTCTTTGCTGAATGAATCTACTAGTATCATCAAAATGGTCACATTCACTCAACTTGCAGTTCTTTGGAGAAAGGTCTACCGTATCTGTTCCGAGTTGGGTCTGGCCAGGTGATCAAGGGACTTGATGAAGGACTCTTGACTATGAAAGCTGGTGGTAAACGCAGACTTTACATTCCAGGGCCTGTAAGTTCCTTTCTCATCAAGATTTATAGTAATCATTGCTATGGACTTTATTGGTAACCAAGCTTCTAATTTCTGTTTTATTTTGATTCTGTGAAGTTGGCGTTTCCAAAGGGTTTAGTCTCAGCTCCGGGGAGGCCAAGAGTTGCACCGAACAGTCCAGTTGTATTTGATGTGAGCTTAGAGTACATACCAGGGCTCGAGTCAGATGAAGAGTGAAACTCTTTATTAAAGTTCAGATTAAAATATGAAATACATACACATGCTTTTATGTGATGGTGTCTCATTTTTATTTTTATTTGTTGTAAAAAAGCCTAAGCGTTTCAGTTCCTTCACCATTTGACCCCCAAACTTTCTATTTGTTTTCTATAGTTGAAGAAAGATGATGTTTGATAACACAAGACTACAAGAGTCTCTTTCAGAGTTTAAAATGAATGTTCTAAATTCCATGAGATATCTGAGTTATAGATTTTTTTTTGAGGGAGTGAATGTTTTAACATGTGACTATCACAAGAGTTTATTCAAACATTATCCACATGCAAATCTCATTCGTAGTCTCTCATCCACTACTTGTTGTGTTATATCTCCTTATCTTGAAAGTTTGGTCCAGCCAAAATTCTAAAACGCCTCCAAGTCCTGGAATTGTATGGGACTAAAAGGAAGCTCATAATTTGCTTTATATTCTCTTGGTTGTTTTGCAAATTATTCTTTCTATATTCTTGTTATCCAGTGTAAATAGTCATCATAAAGTTTTAGTATTTAGAAATGAACCTAACTAATTAAAAGTTAATCTGCAATACACCATTTCGAAATTCTATGATATCTCATTCTACTTCTGAATCAAACTAAGAGTAAACTCTACATTTCGATTTAATCTGCATTACACCATTTCAAAATCCTATGATATCTCATTCTACTTCATTTCAGTGAAGAATATTAACTTCCCAAATCTTTTGTTGTTGAACAGGATTACCATCAAGATATTGTCATTTATCAATATAATCCAGAGAAGATAATAGGCTTGAGGATGATTTATAGATGTTATAGTATAGTGTGCCAAAAATCCAAGCAGGACTGCATATTCGTTTGTATTTTGGCAAAATTAATGGAGAACACTGGATCAAATTAAATCAAATTCGTTTTTAATACGAGTTCGGAATCATTGGATCATAAATTAGCATATACATGTATGCTTTTATTAAGGGGATAATAATACTTATACGTCTACGGACATTATGACATGAATCACATACAACCATAAACGTATATCAAAGTATAAAACGCTTAGGGGGGAGGGGTCTTTTGTTTGCAATAGCGGGTTGGGCGGTTGCGTTCAGCGTTTTAAACAATAATAATAAGCGGTGTATTACTTCTTGAAATATATCTAATCGTCTTTGCAGTAGTCGCAGAAACACTTGATAGGTTTGCTTTTGTGTTTCTTCACGCATTTACCGCCTTTAGCACCTTTGAAACTCCTGCAGTTTTGACGACACAACGTGGGGAAGAACTTAGGGTTACAGAACGTGGGACCTACGTCCCCGCCGTATTCCTCCAGGCATTTGAACTTCTCGTCGGCTCCTATCTTCTCCGGCGACTCTGCATGTTAATTATAATAAAATTTATATGAATTGTGACTTGTGAGAGTGGTAGTTTCGTAATAATGTACTTACCACCAAGAACGGCGAGGAAGAAGATGAACAACGCTATGAAAATGTAAACAGACTTCATTTTGCTTTGTTTACTGTTTATTGTGGTGTGGAGGTGTATCTGCCAGTGATGTTTTATAGTGACATGCAAATGATTGGACCTCTTTTTCATACAGATTTTTCTAATAATATAACTGTGTTAAATAAAATATCTAGAGACACGAACGGTCCATCCATATTATGACGTATCAGAAAAAAAGAGAATGAGATGTGTACTATCATGATTGCCTTTATAGGTACAGACATTTTTCACGTGATTATTTTAAGCTCCACTATCTTTATATTTCAAACTCGTGAGTTTGCCCATTACTTTAATTTTGTATGCACCATCGATTATGTATAACAATTTATTTTGATTATTTTAGTTCAATATTTTGGATGTTAATTAATGGTACTTTTTCGTTTTAAGAGATGTTAATTGTACTTTGAAGCATGATACCTTAGCGATTCATATATTTTAAATCATATGTTAGGTTATTTTATAAGTTCAGTAGTTTAAAAGGAATAAAAAACTAACAACCGACCGAAAAGAATAGATATGCGTTTTACCAAAAAAAAAAGAAAAGAATAGATATGCACCACTCTATAGCAAATTCAATATTAAATTATTAGAACCATTCAAATTTCAACCATGATAGAGCCAGACACATTGCTACTTGAAAACCAAAACATTTTCTTTTGAACTTCATGAACCTCTTTGAAGCCGAGATAGAGGAGAGTAAGCAACAGTCAAACCAAGACTCCTAACTAAATGAAGAATGAAAGTCTTTTAGTTTGGCCAAAACAAAAAAAGAGAGTTCTTGTTATGGAGACGAGAAGAAAATCTGGTTGTGAAAGAGAGAAATGAAACAAATTGCTTGGTGGTGAGTCGGTGACTGGTGAACGGTGATGCCTCAGGCGATTTAAATACAACAAATGGTGGACAGGTGAAGTTTAAGAACAGGAACAAACACAGAGGAAGATATTGGTTAACTTAGATCAATATATATTTAATACTTTGAACATCAATACTTAGCTATTCAAAATTTTAAAATCATATATTGAGATTCTTTCTAAGTTGAGTACTTCAAAATGAATAATAAATTAACAACCGACCAAAAAAAAAAGAAATTATGACAATCATACAAATCCAATGTCTAAAATATCAAAAAGGTGATAGAGTTTAGCCAAACCCATTCTTCTTGTAACCCAAATCCATATAAAAAGTTCTGCAACATATGAGCAGCCAACATATGTTTAAAACGTATTTTAAGTTAATACCATTTTCCCGACAAAAAAAAAGGTAGTTTGCCTAATGTCTTTTATTAAGTTTGGGGAGTTAAATGTATGAATCTGCTGAGAAAGATGATTGCTAAGAACTTAGGGTACCGATATATACAAGATTTAAGGGAAGATTTAAAGACAACAATCACATAGTTCATTACCAAACTCATTTCAGTTGTCAGAGCCAGTTTACTGAGAAAATATCCGTACATTTCTTGAAACAGAACCACATGTGAAGAACAAAACATAACACTACTAATGTTTTTTTTAGTCAGAGAGGCTAAGAAAAACCGAAGTTGCAACTCCAACTGCGTACACACCAATCGCCGCTCCGATAAGGTTCTGTCCTGACCGAGTCACCGCGCCGATCCCAGCTATTCCGGCGATTCCTAACGGAATCCTACTCGCTACCGCTTTCCTCGCGTTTCCCAGGACGGTTTCCGTGAAAACCTCGATGGCCCATTCCTTGAACTCCTCCGGCCCGAGAATATCCACCGCCGTGACTCGGGAGGCGATGACTCGGAGGGCTGAGTCGACTTGGGACTGACTCGGAGGAGAAGGGACCCACCTGATGATTAGAGGGAAAGATGACAGGTTCCGGTGGATGTGGGCGGCGGCGGAGAGGAGTTGGTAGGGGCGAACGCCGGCGAAAGCATGCTGAGCGAGAGATAGAGACTCCTCGTATGCTGAGTCACAAGCCGAGTGGAACTCGGGCGAGTTGGATAGAGTCGTCTTGACTCGCTTTGAACCGGATATTCCCATCTCTCTCTCTATCCTCTATTTTCGTGAGTTACGTGATGTGATTAAACCTAGAGTTTACTCTCTGTTGCTCACACGTCACTATTGATGTTCATCCACAGCCGTTGGATGAAACTGTAAATTAATCTGACGGTAGTCACACGCATTAACATATGTACAACTTACTTACAAGTGGATGGATGCTACAGAGTAGATAAGAGAGTTATTTTATTCGGCACTAACCATGATGCCAACAAACATTTGAGCCTTAAGATACTTCAGGTTTTTTCATTTCACTTTTATTAATTACTAGTACATTATTACTCGGACATTTCCACGTTGATTGTTACACAAACCATGACACATGCAAAGATTATTCAAATACCACTTAGAATCTGATCAAAAGGTGGTTTGTAATTGTCGTTGCAGAAGTCGCATAAGCACTTAACTTTATTGCCCTCCGAAACGCATATTCCACCTTTAGATCCCTTGTTCTCACGGCATCTTGTATAGCAAAACGGTGGATATATCAAAGGCGCACAAAAGGCGAAACCCACATCACCACCGTATTCTACCAAGCACTCGGTATCTTGAGCTTCTATCTCCGGCACTTCTGCTCATTATATATATACAGAGAATACTTGAGAATATAGAAATCACATTTATAATGAAACTATCACGTAGAGATACTTTCTGGATCATTTTTATTATACAATCACACAACTTTTAACTGATACATGTCAATAAATACGGAGATAGTTATTTACCAAAGATAACCAAAAAGAGGATGAAAAATACGGCGACTGAAGAAACTAATTTCGTTGCCATGGTCATCTTCTCTTTCTATCTTTCACTTTGGAGTTAAAGTATGTGTAAATGTTCTATGATATTTATCTTGTTATAAAGAGGCCATGCAGCTGTAATAATTGATAAGAAGAGTAACAACTTTTGGAGTTTTCCATAGTCCTAATTAAAAAACGTGACAATTGTTTTTCTTTTAATGTCTCAGTGTTTTCTTGAAAGAAAAATGTTACTTTTAGTCCCAGCCCAGTGTTGTTAAAAGCCCAATACATGCTAGATAGGGCACACAAAAAATCTGAATCCAAAAAACCAAATCCGAAACCGAATCCGAACCAAAATTGATTAAATATTCAAACGGGTTCAAAATTTTGGTACCTACAAAACTAAAACCGAATTCGACTCGAACCAAAATATTTTGGGTACCTAAATGTACCGAAATATATTATATAATTTTTAGATTTACTGTATATTAGAAACATCCAAAATATATAAGATGCCTTTAATTTATCTAAAATAGTTAAAATATACTCAGAACGCTAAAACTACTTGAAATATTTATTGATTCTCTATCCAAATATCTGAACCAAATCAATTTATATGTTAAATTTATGTATTTTGACATATGTTAGTTAGATTTATATGTAATATTTTATTTTATTTATAGATTTTGAGAATTTTAAAATATATAATAAATTTTAAAAATTTTAAAATAACTAAATGGGTTATCCGAACCTACAAAAATCTAAACATGAATAAAATTTAGAAATACCCAAATAGAGCTGAAATCTCACGTGGATGCTAATGAATTTCTTAAAAGTTTAAAACCAAGTATATATTTTTCACCTAGGATTCTTTTGGCTTATGCAAAGTTGTGAAGTATGAAAATCGATAACTATTTTATTCGCTTCTAACCATGCACGAGACAAACCACATAATATGATCAAGCGATGATAGCCTTGGATACTTCCGGCTTTTTTTATTTATTTCACATATTCATTACGACAACTACATTATTACTTGGACCATCGTCGCCTTTCTTTTTACACATGCAGGATTGATCAAATACCAGTACTTAGAATCTGATCATAAGCTTTGTCGCTGCAGAAGTCGCATAAGCACTTAACATTAAACTCATCTCCCCAACGGCATTCTCCACCTTTAGCTCCCTTGTCCTCACGGCATCGTCTAAAACAAAACGTCGGACGTATCAAAGGCGCACAATAACTGAAGCCAACCTCACCACCGTATTCTTTCAAGCACTCTCTATCCTGCGCTTCGGTCTCAGGCATTTCTGCTCATTATATATATACATGGAATGCATGAGAGTATATAAATCACATATATAACGAAACTTGCAGCGATTACCGAAAGAAATACTCTGGATCATCTTATGAATCACACATATTTTAACGAATATATGTGAATAAATACGGAGTTAATTGGTTAATTTACCAAAGATAACCAAAAAGAAAATGAAAAATACGGCGAATGAAGAAATTGGCTTTGTTGTCATGGCCATCTTCTCTCTATATATCTCTTACTCTCTTTGTTTCACTTTGGAGTCAACGTAGGTGTAAATGAACTCGTACTATGTATGTTATTTATCTTTATCATTGGCGACGTTGGGGAAACAAATTATTTTGAAAGACTCATGTAGCTGTCAAGACACAACTACATTGTTCACACGTCAGTGACATGTAAATTCTGACCGTTAATTAAACATAAATTAAACGAACGACAGTCAGATATCTACACGTCGATGCAAAGTGAAAGATTCTTAAACAAGTAGATATTTTCTTTGCCTCTGATTTTTTTTTTGGCTTTTGCAAAGTTGTGAAGTATATATGTAAGTTAGTATTAATTTATTTCTTTGCCTCAGATATCTACACGTCGACAGGTCAGTCAGTACCAACCTTACAAGTTACAATATGATCAAACCATGTGAGCCTTGGATACTTCCGGCTTTTTGTTTTGTTTCACACATTCATTACTACATTATTAGTTGAACCATATTCACCTTTATTATTCTGCAAACCATGACACATGCAGGATTATTCAAATACCACTTCGAGTCTGATCATTATAGGTACGTCGCTGCAGAAGTCGCATAAGCACTCAGCACTAAAGACATCTCCCCAAAGGCATTTTCCACCTTTAGCTCCCTTGTCCTGACGGCATCTCATATAGCAAACCGATGGAAATATTAGAGGCGCATAGAAATGGAAGCCAACATCATCACCAGACTCATCAACACTGTATATTCTTTCCGGCACTCGCTATTATGATATATAGATAACGTTTGAGAAAATAGAAATCACATTTATAATGAAATTTACAAGATCACGGTGAGAAATACCTTCTGAGTCATTTTAATTGTGAATCATAAAACTTTCAACAAAGATATGTGAATAAATACAGAGTTAATTATGATTCACAATTATTTTTGAACAAATATATGTGAATAAATATGGAGTTAGTTAATTACCAAAGGTAGCCAAAAAGAGAATGAATAACACGACGAATGAAAAAACTGGCTTCGTTGCCATGGCCAATCTTTCTCTCTCTACTACTCTCTTTGTTTTTTTTTGTCAATCTCTCTTTGTTTTACTTTGGAGTTAACGTATGTGTAAACGAACTCGTACTATGTTTATTTATCTCTATCGTTGGGGCAATAAATTATTGTTGAAGAATCATTTAGCTGTCATCAGTACTATAAATATTGTTGCAGGATTCAACCGACACTTAGTAAACTGATCACAAAGTTTGTTGCTGCACAAAGTTTGTTGCTGCAGAAGTCGCATACGCACTTTCTAGAGATGGAAAAATCTATTTAAATCTCTTGTTAACACGTCACAGTTACATTCGATTTCTGACGGTTGATTACCCATAAATTAGTCGACCGACAATCAAGCACAGTCATATATCTTCACCAAGCACAGTCATATATCTTCACGTGGATGCTAAATGCAGGATTTTAGATTTCATTTGCTCGGGTTCTTTGGCTTATGCAAAGTTGTGAAATATGAAAGTTGATACTTATTTTAGTCACCTCTACCACGATACAAACCATACAATATTTTAGATGCTTCCGGCGTTTTTATTTTTCATACTCATTACTACATTATACTTGGACCATTTTCACCATTTTTATTTCAGAAGCCATCATCACACATGCAGGATTGATCAAATGCCACTTAGAATCTGACCAGATTCGTGCCTGCAAAAGTCGCATAGGCACTTTACATTAATGCCATGTTCCCAAGTGCATTTTCCACCTAGAGCTCCCTTGTCCGCACGGCATTTTCTGACACAACGCGTCGGATATATCTTCGGCGCACAGAAACTGAAGCCAACATCACCACCGTATTCTTTCAGACACTCGCTATCCTGCGCTTCTGTCTCCGGCATTTCTGCTCATTTTATATATATATATAGAATATTTGAGAAAATAGTTTTCACATATATAATGAAACTTACTGGATCGCCGAGAGAAATACTTTCTGGATTAGCTATGAATCACACAAATAAAAACAAAATATATGTGAATAAATACGGAGTTAGTTAATTACCAAAGATAACCAAAAAGAGGAAGAAAAATGCAGCTAAGGAAGAAATCGACTTCGTTGCCATGTCCAAATTCTCTCTATATCTCTCCTCTCTACTTTCTTTTTCACTTTGGAGTTAACGTCTGTAAATGAACTCGTACACTAAGCTATTTATCTTAGTCGTTGGGGGTGATAAATTATCATTTTAAGAGTTAGCTGTCATCAGTAATATAAATATATTTCCTTCAAAAAAGTAATATAAATATATTTCTAAAAGACCTTACTAGGCCTGGAGCATTCAGGTATCACCGTATCGGTTCATCGGTTCAGTTCGATAAGGATATTTCAGGTATCAGTTCGGTTTGATTTGGATATTTTAGGTATCAAGTAGTTCGGGTAAAAGGGTAGAGAATCCATTTACTACTTAGCCTATTTTTGGTTTGGGTAATTTTGATTTTGGTTCAGTTTGGATAGTAAAACTAGGAACCATAAAATATCTGAAAAAATTAGATTCTCATTTGGTTTCGATTCTGGTTCGGTTATTTCGGATGGTTAAGATAATTCGGGTTAAATAGGATGATTCTTATAAAAATCTCAGATGTTTTGGATTTTTTTAAATAAAAATATCCAGATACTTTCGGATAGTTTAATACTTTATAACTTAGATTTTTTTTCAAATATTTTTGATACTTTTAATAAATTATTTAATTTTAAATATATATTTAGTTATGTTTTACTTTTATTTTATGTATGTATAATCAATATTTTTATATATTCGGTTATCCGTTCGGTTCATTGATCCGGTGGTTTCTGTTATTTCGGATATGGAAATGTTGCAGATGTATTCTAAAATTTTGAGGAATCGGAAATACACAAGTAACATTGACTGGAAAGGTGATTCTCAGTTTATATAAAACGCTTATCATACACAGTTTCCTGACTCCAATATGCCAAAATTGCCTTTCTCCCTCGCGCCTTTTTTTACAAGCAAACAGACATATGGAGAAATAAACAACATTCTTTCACACAGGAAAACATAACTGAGCGGTAGAAGTTATAAACCTGTTCCTAGGTAACCGTTGCTACCAGCAGAACTACCTATACGCGCAGGCAAATCACGAACAAGAATAGGTATAAAACTGAACTTACACTGGCGAAGATGATTACACTGGAGATGAGTACTGACTTACACTGGTGAAAAATAGGTACATCTTGTTGTGCTGGTATCAACTGTTATAAACCTGTTCATCACGCTAGAAAGTACGGTTTGAATGCTGCGGTCGCTATAAAACTGAGGAGTACTTACAGAGCCGGTCTTAGATGTATCAGATGCTTCAAGGATAGGTATAGCAATGGAGCCACGGACTTCGTTGTCTATTGCGTGCTTCACACGCAGATACTCATCCTTCTTGTAATACATCAAGTTTGATGTCCATTCACGTACTCCAGAGGTAAAGACTCTCCCAGGGAAACCCGGATAAGAACATTGATTTGGTTTGGAAGCAAAGGTGAATTTCCTTGAGACCTCACGGTACTGAGAGAGCCTCGGGTCAAGCAGATAGGCTTGGTCACATGTGCTGAGCATGTACTGGTCTCCTGTCTTGATAGGAGTCCAAACTTGAGCTAGAGCACCCTCTCCTGAACCTGAGAACAGCATAAACAAGCTTAATGCCTTTATCATCTTCTCGTCTAATGAGTGGCTCAAAGACCTGGGGATAGTACAGGTCAGTACACTGCGTCGTTTACCACTTAGCTCATTGATATCTAATGAGTGATGAGGACTCCAAGAGCTCATTTCTTGACCATAGTAAGAGCTTGACCAAGTAGACTCCCTCGGCGCAGCTGCATGAGATGAAGTGATAGTAACTCCAAAGGGCGTAGGGGGAGAGGTTGATAGACCATATTGGGCGACCAAGGTATCAGTCGAAGAAGGGCTGTCACACCACGTGGGGAAAGAGTCGAAGGGGGAAGAGGAGTTAAGCATGTCATCAGAAATGAAACTCCAAACACCATAACCAAAGGTTAAACCATCCATATGTTCTTGATAACCAATGGTTAAACTCCATCTAGACAAAATTTTAACAATCTTATTGATGGTCTAATGCGTTTACAAAACCAGAATTTTCATCATTATCTATGGAATACTTTTAATTAATTGGGTGAGTGAGTCTCTCTACTTGTGTTTTGTTTATGATCGTCGATTGACAGTAAATTAATCGAGTAGTCAATCACAGTCAGATATCTACACCTGGATGCTGAATTAAAGATTTTAAACACAAGTAGATATTTTCTTTTCATCGGGTTCTTGTGACTTATGCAAAGTTGTGAAGAAGTTAAATAATTATTATATTCGCATATAACACGATTGACGATACCAACCATATAATGTGATCAAACCATGACTTAAGGTACTTCCTGCTCTTTTGTTAACATATTCATTGTTACTTGGGCGATTTTCATTTCTTATTATCATACAAAGCATGACACATGCAGTATTAATCATAATGGCTTGGACCACCTACACATGCAGGATTGTCGCTGCAGAAGTCGCATAAACACTTATAGTTATTGACGCCCTCTCCCGAATAGCAAATTCCACCTTTAGCTTTGTTTTTTAAACGACATTTCCAATAACAAACCTGAATTTCCTGACCGAAACAGGAATCCGAGGTAAATCCACCGACGTATTGTTTCAAGCACGGCTCCGCTTCTATCTCTGGAACTTCTGCTCATTATATATTGTATTAGATAAACACATGAGAAAATATAAATCAACATGAGAAATACTTTCTGGATCATTTTAATTATATGAAACACAATTTCTCTTAACAAATATATGTAAATGCATATGGAGTTAATTAATTACCAAAGATGACCAAGAAGAGTATGATAAGTACTGCGAAGAAAGAAAGTGACTTCATAGCCATGGCCAACTTTTCTGTTTATTTTCTCCTCTCAACTCTCTATTTACTTTTGAGTTAAGGTGTGTGTTAATCACAACGTGTACCATGCTATTTATCTTTAAATCTCTGGTTT
This sequence comes from Brassica napus, assembly GCF_020379485.1. NCBI lineage: Eukaryota > Viridiplantae > Streptophyta > Magnoliopsida > Brassicales > Brassicaceae > Brassica > Brassica napus. The sequence continues at coordinate 20,895,600 of NC_063437.1, read as the reverse complement.
TTAAGGGTGTCACATCACCTGAATTATTATCATCCAATCATTTAGCTATATAAAAGAAAATAAATCTATGGTTTTATAGAGGTGCCACATCACCTGAAAGATTCTCATCCAATTATTTAGCCACGTCATTACGGATGTTAAGCTGATGAATCTTGAACCATCCAAATCCACCAAAATTGTCAACCCATTTTCAGAGGTTTCTTGTTTTTGTGGCCCACCCCTAATTCTAATACTATTCTCACCGGGACAGATCGAGACTAAATATTTGTATGGGGCACAAATAAATGATGTAACAAAAAGTGAAAATAATCATAAATAAAATTACATATATGCAAATTTTATTTAGAAAAATTAAAATTATTTTAAATTCTAAATCTTTAAAATAATAAATAAAAACAATTTTTATTAATGTGTAGATTTCTTTAATATACAATGATTTTTAACCAACATACATAATAAGAAAATAGCTTCATATAAAATATGATTCAAAAACATTTCATAAATCAGATCCAAATTATATAATTAACTTGATTTACTAAAAATATTAATTTATTTGATTCTCAAATAACATATTGACAAAAATAAGAGATAAATACATGTGTATTGAACATCTAAAATGTAACAAGTAGATCGAGTAGTCAATCGCAGTCAGATATCTACACCTAGATGCTAAATTAAAGATTTTAAACACAAGTAGATATTTTCTTTGCATCGGGTTCTCATGGCTTATGCAAAGTTGTGAAGAAGTTAAATAACACGATACCAACCATATAATGTTGATTCCGGCTCTTTTTCACATATTTATTATTAATTGGACGACTTTCATTTTTATTATCATACAAACCATGACACATGCAGGATTATTCAAATACCACCTAGATCTGACAGAAGTACTCGCTGCAGAAGTTGCATAAGCACTTAAAGCTTTCGGTACGCTGTTCGTCTTCTCCCTCTCCTGCCACATAGCAAATCCCAGCTTTAGCTCCGTTGTTTTCACGGCATTTTGTATGACAAAGCTGAATTTCCAGAACGGAACAGTTGCTTAAGGGAATTTCACCAACGTATTCTCTCACGCACAGCTGAGCTTCTATCTCCGGCACCTCTGCTCAGTATATATTATATTAGATAAATACACGAGAAAATAGAAATCAACTAGCGAAATACTTTCTGGATCATTTTATTTATACTAAACACAATTTTTCGTAGCAAATATATGTGAAAATATATGGAGATAGTTAATTACCAAATATGACCAAAAAGAGTATGAAAAATACGGCGAAGAAAGAAAGTGACTTCGTATCCATGGCTAATTTCTCTGTTTATATTTCTTCTCTCAATTCTCTGTTTTACTTTTGGGTTAAGGTATGTGTTAATCTACTTGTACTATGCTATCTATCTTCAAATATCTGATTTTAGGGGTGTCACATCACCTGAATTATTCTCATCCAATCATTTAACTATATAAAAGAAAGTAAATCTCTGGTTTTATGTAGATGCCACATCACCTGAAAGATTCTAAGTCTAATATTTAGCCACGTTATCGCGTATATTAAGCTGATGGACCTTGAACCATCCGGACCCATCAAAAAAGCCAACCCATTTCCAAAAGTTTCTGGGTTTTTTGGCCCACCCCTAATTCTAATATTATCTAATATCACTTAATCACCTTGAATTATCTCATAGCTGAATTTGTTTGTCTCTCTAACTCCTCCGGCGTAATGCTTCTGATGGAGTTTCAATGCTCTTCAATAAACCATCAAATCATGAGGTCCTGTAACTCTTCACATCCCTCATCTCACAAATATATGCCTCTACAAGAAACCATAAATCATTCTGATGAAACACATCTCATCTCTCTACATTCCCTCTTCAGCTATATATATACCGCAATCAACAATCTCTTGCTCAGATCCTTAAATTCATTCTTAACACTATGGCACATCAAACGGACAAGTGACACCTTCTATTTCCCTTGCAGAGGGTTTTCTCCTTTTGCTTTTTGTTAAGTTCTTGAAAAGAGACTAAAAAGGTGATTACATACTAATTTGGAAAAGAAACATCTAAATTTTATTCTCTGATATATACAAAGTTATTACTCTCTCTCTCTCTCTCTCTCTCTCTCTCTCTCTCTCTCTCTCTCTCTCTCTCTCTCTCTCTCTCTCTCTCTCTCTCTCTCTCTCTCTCTCTCTCTCTCTCTCTCTCTCTCTCTCTCTCTCTCTCTCTCTCTCTCTCTCTCTCTCTCTCTCTAATAAAACACTAGATTAAGATTCGTGTTTTGCTCAAAATGTATACAATTCTTTTTGCATATTATTATTTATTTTGTGTTTTTAAGTATTATGAAATAATAAATATATTAAATAATTGAGAAGAGAATAACTAATATGTATATAGTCAAATTCGAGTGAGTACATAAATCAAAATAATATCTCTTGTTTATTTATAATAATATTTTGGTAAATAAATTAAAGCAGTTATTTTATTTATTTATATGACATATAATTTAAATTTAAATGATATTAACATAGATATATAATATATTTTAATATGAATATTCATTAATCTGCTTCCTACTTTATTAACATTTGTATATTTACTATAACAAAAAATTTAAACATTGAACACAAAATTTTCATTGTGAAATATTTAATAGTTTTAGAAATTTATAATCGTTTTTAAAAATTCAATGCAGATTTCAAATTCAAAATATTAAGGACTCAATACTTTTTCAGTGCCACATATTTATGTATTTGTATATGGTGTATAGTTTATTTTAAACGATATTGAAATATATACATACATTTTTAATCTGAATATCTATTAAATGAGACTTCATTTGCATATGATTTTATGATCATTTGTATGTTGTTATAACAAAAAAAGAGTTAAACCATTGATCAAAAGAATTTTAGTGTGAGACTTTTAACAGTTTTAGTAATTTATAGTCATTTAAAAAAATAAATCTAAATACAACATATAAAAAATCTAAATTATTTATTATATGATTAATGTGATTGTTCATTTTTTGGGGGGAATTTAATGATACCATTATTCATCTTTACCACCACTAAATGAATATTTTCAAAAATACTTTCTTTATTAAGTAGCAAAAAAACTCATATACCTTTGTTTTCTATATATATATATAATAATTATTATTTAAAGAAATAAAATAATAATAAATAAAAAAATATTTTTTTATGTTTTCGAATTATACCTTTTCAAATTCAAACTTTTTATAATTTTTTTCGAACCTTGTTTTTCAAAATTTCTTTTTGAAAATCAAAAACTAAGTTTGAAACTATTTTTAAAATACTTTTTTTAAATTCATTTATATATTTATTAGAATCTTAAATTTCATATTCCAAAAATTCTACCCGATCCTTCAACTCTAAACCCCAAGTCTAGATTAGTTAACCCTAGGTGTAAAAATATTTGTACCCTTCCTTAAAAGTGAGGATACAAGTGTTTAGTGTAAACATGAAAAATGATACTACGAATGTGGTATTTGTGGCAATTTTCTTATTTTTTTAATAATATAAAGTTAAACAAAAAGAGGAAGGATACAATAATTGTTATCAAATCTTTATTATTCAAAATCATTAATGTATATGTTAATCGTATTAGGTAATTTCGTAACTTTTATTTAAACAAAAAATAGAGAATATTTTCACTACTAATAATTTGATTGTTAGTTTAGTAAAAAAATATAATACATGTTTAAAGGGACAAACTTATTACTACTTCAAATGTTGCAGTTTTTATCAATTAATATATAAAGGATATTAAATGCATAATTTTGTGATGGTTTATTTTCATAATTTTAAACCAATAAGAATTACCAATTCAATTAATTTTCTTGAAATTTTAGTGTTTTATATTTCTTTTTTGAAACAATTTTTTTCAAAAACAGGTATGTTTTTGGAACCGATGGAATATCATATACAATATCAATATCATGATCCACACTAATACCAAAATTACATTTCCCACTCATGCCTTTTTCTACAAGCAAATTAATGTACCGAGAACTAAACAACATTCTTTCGTTGACAAAAAAACAACAACATTCTTTCACAGGAGAAGACATAACTGAGCAGTAGGTGTTATAAACCTGCTCCTAGGTAACCACTGCTACCAGCAGAACTACCTATACGAGCAGCTGGCAAATCACGAACAAGAAACTTCACCGTCTGTTTTTTCATACCAACTAACATCTCCAAACACTCTTGGAGATCAGAATCTGTAACCAGCATCACCCATTCCTCTTCATCGTCAAAATACTTGAGCTGAAACAACCCTTCTTGCAGTCTAAAGCGTTTCCCAACTTCTTTGTAGAGCTGCAGACACCCAACAGATGGATCGAACTTGAAACGTGTTGTGTCTTCTCTGTAAGTGGCCTTTACAGTGAGCGTTGCTGATCCACTCTCGCTGCTATTGCTTTTGTGTGCTCTCCTTTGGTTCCTATCGTCCATAGAAGGAGATGAGCTTCTAAGCATAACTGCTCCTGAGCCATGTGATGAATCTGACATGGACCGGTTAGGCTCAATAATATTGCCACTTGCAATTTCCTGAGAGCTGCCATTGAAGCCAGACTGTTCAGCCTTCAAAGCACATGGCTGATCACTAGCATTAACCTCCATGAATGATCCTGCACAAACAGAAAATGGCTTAAGATTGTAGTCTTATCCACCTAAGGTTTATGGTTATAGAGATGATTCTTACCGTTTGTGATGATATCATCCTCTAACTTAATTGTATTGTTGACTGATTCAGGTTTCAAGAGCTCACATGAGGCATCCTCAGCCATAACATGTGCATTGTTACCATTGGAAGAGCAAACTGCAACAAACTCTCCCGTTGCTGAGTCAAACCTCAGTCCTCCTTCAATACCATGGACAGAGTCAAGCACAGTCTGTATTTTCCTTAGCGATCTATTCACTTTGTTGATCTTACGAGATGGCCACCTCATGATCCCATGTTGTCTGCATATCCGTTTCAGTGTAGTGGGACAAACTGCAAGATTAGATCCAAAGTCAAGACCGTTAGAAAGTTCTATTTGGTAATGAAAAACTCATCCATGCATGAGATTATTTGAAAATCTCACCACCAATGCTTCTTGCAGCATCCTTAAGACTCCCAGAGAAATGTTGTTGGAGAACTCTTAAGCTCACATTCCTCTCTGTGGCGCCTTTCGTCCTCTCTGCTGTTCTAGCTTTGCTCATATCCTATGAACAAAAAAAAAATCAATTTCAATCTAGTCACATCTACAGAATAAATAAATTGCACACATCAACATACCTGCTCACAAGTGCCTTGAGAGCCTGTACTATCTTTATCAGATGACTTATCAGAAAATATGCTTGTGGTAGAGTTAGTTTCCCCCACAACATCTGAAACAGTTCTCAGAGTTCGACAAACTCTCTGCAAAGTACCTTCAAGGCTGTCTAATAAAAGTTGCTGTTCCAAGCTTCCTTTCAAACTTAAAGGCAAGAAAAGTTCAAGTATGTAATCATCTTCACCAGTGTAAGTGCTCCTCAGTTTTATAGCAACAGCAGCATTGAGACCATACTTTCTAGCGTGATGGACAAGAGGGTATTCACTGATGTCATACGCCTTCACATCAGAAGAAAAGGACGGTTGGTTGGATACAAAAGCTTTGCCAACGATACCTTCCTTTTCTCTTAGAGGATGATCCACACATGCGTGGACAAAGCCTTCCATCTCCATATCATTCACATAACAAGCTGTCTCCTCAACGCAAAGAACACCTGAGTTTGGGATCCAGGTTAGAGCTAGAGGCAACTTGTGTGCATGACATAGTGCTCGCAGAACATCTTGTATTTCAGCTAAGGCGTCTCTTTGATTACTTGAAAGGTACTGTAAAGCAGAATACCATTAGACTGAGGCATAGAACAACGAGAAATAGTGGGTTGTACATAGCTAGGGCTGAGATTTTGAACCGAAACAAATCCGCCTAACCAACATCGAACCAAAAATTCCGGTTAGTTTGGTTAGGAGTTCGGTTCGATTCAGTAGATTTATTTCAAAAAAGTTTGATTTTCGGTTCGGTTTGGCAATCGGTTACTTCGGCTTTTTTTCAGAAAAAAATTATAACCAAACAATACAAAAAAATCCAAACCGAACTAACCAAATTTAAACTGAACTAGCAGAAATTAACCGAACTTATCTTCCAAAATTAATAAAATCATACCAAAATATAACCGAAATCAAAAATTTGGTAGGATTTTCAAAAATCGAACGTTATTTAGGATCAATATGGTAAGAGTTATGTTGAACCGAACTAACCGAAAACCGAATTAACCAAACCCCTGCAGACCTATACACAGCTAAGCTTTTGTTTGGTTCAGATGTTACCTGAGGACGAGGGACCACTGATGTCCTTAAGTCTACAGCCTGAAGAAAAGAAAAAGAAAGTATACGATAAGTTTTCGACATATTTAGTACAAAACAAGGAATCAGTAACTGCATTGTGTAACCTTTCAACCACAACAAACTGTCTTCAGGCTGCCCTTGGGAAGCTTTGGCAGAGGGGACTCAGGCTGTTCTTAAGCCAACAAAGATTCTCAGACCCTAAATCAAGTTTGCATAAGCCAATAGAATTAAAAGCGAGGAGGAGAGATAGAGAGAAAGAGAATCCACCTGGAGAGCACGGCAAACAGAGTCCATCTCCACATCAAAACTGAGCTTCTCATCGAATGTGACAAGCTCCATGACAGCACAACAAGATGTCCCCGTTGCTTCAAGGATAGGTATGGCAATGGAGCCACGGACTTCATTATCTATTGCGTGCTTCACACGCAGATACTCATCCTTCTTGTAGTACATCACGTTTGGTGTCCACTCGCGCACTCCAGAGATGAAGACTCTCCCAGGGAGACCCGGATAAGAAGATTGATTTGGTTTGGAAGCAAAAGTGAATTTCCTTGAGACCTCACGGTACTGAGAGAGCCTCGGGTCAAGCAGATAGGCTCGACCACATGTGCTGAGCATGTTCTGGTCTCCTGTCTTGACAGGAGTCCAGACTTGTGCTAAAACGCCGTCTCCTGAACCTGAGAACTGCATAAACAAGCTTAGTGCCTTTAGCATCTTCTCGTCTAACGAGTGGCTCAAAGACCTGGGGATAGTACAGTTCAGTACACTGCGTCGTTTACCACTTAGCTCATCGATATCGAATGAGTGATGATGACTCCGAGAACTCATTTCTTGACCATACTGGGAGAACAACATGTCAGTGTCAAAAGGGACATTGCACCATGTGGGGAAAGAATTGAAATTCATAAGCTCAGAGGTGGGAGAGGAGTTGAGCATGTCATCAGAGATGAAACTCCAAACACCAGAACCAATGGTTAAACCATCCATATGCTCTTGATAGCCAAACCCATTTTCTCTGGAAGCAAAAGGGTGTTGTTCCATCTCGTTGATGATTAACAAGTATTGATTTTGATTCAAACAGACAGGATCTTTGATTACAAAAAGAGATGCTTGAAAGTTGAAACCTCCACCAGTATCCTACAACAAAGAAGACGACACAAAATCAAATTAACTAATTGACTTCGAAGAAGACAAAACTCACCGCAGGAAAATAAAGACAAAAGAGTTAAAACAAGAAGTCCAGTCTCACAGAATTGTAAAAGTTCAAAACTTTAATAGTAAAGAGACCAAAGTTGAGAGTTTGAGACAGAACATAGACAATTCAAAAACAGAGACGACAACTACATGCGGCGATAAAAAACAGAGCAAAGACAAAGAAGGGAGTAAAGTTCAGAGTTACAGACAGACCTTAAGACAATACAAAAACAGAGACGACAACTACACGAATGGTGTTCCCAGAGAGAAAACAGAGTAAAGTTTAAAAAGTTGAGCTTTATGCTAAAAGTAGAAAGTTCGGTTTGATTCTATAGAAGATAAAGAGGCGTACACACTTGAGTTCTCTTGGGAAGAAGCTACGTGAGCAGAGTGAAATGAGGCAGATTCTATTAATCTTTAAAGTCGTAAGCTTTGCAAGGAAGGAGAGAAAGTCTACTCAGACACGGAATCTAATCGGTTTTTCTCTCTCTGAGCTTTTGTGCTTGCGTATGCAGTTTTTGATTAAAGGATGATGATGTTTTTATAGGAATCATTGAGAGGGTATCAATGCGGTTTCGGGTTTTTTTCGGTTATAATATTCTCGGTTTCCAATTAATTCTGATACCTTCGTTAGTTAGTTTGGTTAATTTGATTTGGTTGTTTAAGATAATTCATTTTTTTGGGAAACAAACTAACCAAAAACCGAACTTAAAATACTTAAATATTTTCAAAAACTTCCAAAGTAAACGAAATTTAAGATAAAAAAAAATGAACCAAAAATCAATTTTTTTGGTTCAGTTTGGTTTAGCTGATTCAGTTATATTCAAATCCGAAAGTTTTTTTTTTTAACAACGTTCAAATCCAAAAGGTTAAGTATCATATCATATGTTAAGTGTATTTTCTGGTTGATATTTGGGACGAGACTCAAGTAATCTCTAAAAAAATTAATACAAATAAGTATTTTAATTTTGGGTGAAACCATATAGACAGTAATTTAGTTTACGCAGAAACCAAATCAAAATCGACGGATTTACGCATTACTCCAAATTTTGTTTTTACTACTAAGCTAATACCGTTTAGTTATATTAGTGTTACTGTATGTTTCACAAAACAAATTTTACTATTGATTAATAAATATATATAACAAATATGGAATCACAAAATTGCAGCAACAACTTATAAAAACAATCACATCTAAAATGTAAAAACTATCACAAAATATTCGCATTTCAAATGTATTTCACTACTATATCTTATAAAGACGAAAAAACTATTAAAATGTCAAAAGCTATGACGTATTAGCCCTTATGATTAGAGATGAATATATTAATTTATTACCAATCTTTTTAGCAATGACAAATGTGTCACATATATTCACATCCAATCTAATGTGGAAAGCTATTGATGAACACATTACCCACTTATTAATCCCTAACTAAGAATAAATTATCATTTTCTTAATCTTAATTTGGTTTTAAGAGATCAGCATGTAACCCTCTTTATATGATTTGTTTGACCTTAAACCATTATTGCATATTAATATATGTTTCTTGAGCATTTTTATATTATTATGCTGACGTCCCGAATGACTATTTCTCCTCTTACATATTATATTCTCCGTATATTATAAAGATGACGAAAGCTTCTTATTATGCGGAGAATCATGGCCGTCCCGGTTAGATTCTTTAAGCGTGGATTCAACAATATACCGCTATGTTTATATCTTGCGCGACGACTTTGCCTGCCTCCCTATTTGCTATATTTGATATTTAAGTTCTTTTCGATCCGTGTTCAAAAAAGGTTATTTCCAATCTTTTAATTATGTATATATGACGTAAGAGAAAAATATATTATATAAGATGACAAAAGAAATTATAGAACTGCACTAGACGACCAGAAACTCTCGAATTAACACACGAATCTAATAGGTAACTTAACTCTAGTGATGAGTATATTTAATCCACTAGGCATAAGGCATTCACAAAGGATTGATTAAATTTTCTTTTTGTTTTTATCAACCAAACACAAAAGTTCTTAGGTCGTAAGGGAGAAGAGTTCAAATGTTACTGTGTTTTTGTAAGTAAAGTCAAAGCTGTGAATTGGTCGCTTTTTATGATAAAAATATTAAGTTTTTGTGCTTGCGTATGCAACAAAATGTTTTGATTAAGGATGATATATTTTTTTATAATATCATCATATGTTAGTGTTTTTTTTGTGTTGATATCCGGATATTTGAGACGAGACCCAAAAAATAGATATCAATGATATCTGGATTTTCTAAATAAAACTTAACAGTACAGGTTAGAAAAAAAAAACATGATGCATGTCGTTTGGCCAGACCAAGGAAACAACAATTTAATTCATAGAAAAAAATCGAATCTATAACTAGCGGATTTACATTCACGCAGTGCTCCAAATTTTCTTTTTATCACCAAGCTAACACTGCTTAGTTATTTACTTATATATATATATATATATATATATGTTTCAGAAATGTAAAAAGATACTATGATGTTTTAGCCAATATGATTAGAGATTATTAATCTAATTAATTTATTGTTAAAAAAAGAATATATTAATTTATTACCAATCTTTTTAGCTATGGCAAATCGAGGTGTCATATATACTCACACCCAATCAAATGTGGAAGCTATTGATGAACACGTTACCCACTTATTAATCCCTAACTAAGAATAAATTATCATTTTCTTAATCTTATTTGGTTTTAGTGATCAACAAAAGGTGCAAGTATTGAGCCCTCTTTATATGATTTGCTTGGCCTTGAACCATTATTGCATGTTAATATGTGTGTCTTAAGCATATTTTATTCTTCTTATGCTGATGTGAAGAATGACTTTTACAGCCTCTCCTCTTACATATATTATTCTCCGTATATTGTAAAGATGACGAAAGATTGATATTATGCGGAGAACCATGACCTTTCCGGTTAGATTCTTCTTTCGAGATGCGAATTTGTGTTTCAAGATTCTTTAAGCGTGGAATCTTCAACGATATACAGCTATGGCTATATATTGCACGACTTTGCCTGTCTCCCTATTTGCTGTATTTGATATTTTATGTTCTTTTCAATATCAGAAGTATATATGACGATGACGTGATGCTAAAATATCTGTAACTTTATTTCCAGCAGCCTATTTCTAAGTTATTATATAAGATTTTTGGTGCAAAGTTATTAATATAAGATGACAAAAGAAAAACTATAGAACTACACTAGATGACTAGATACATCTCGAATACACGAATCTAAATACGTAATCAGTGATTAACATATTTAATCCACTAGGCATTCATAAAGTAAGTTTTAGATTAAACAACTTTAATTTCAACAAGTAGCTTAATATATTAAATGTTCTTTTGTTTTGGCCAACCAAACTATAAAGTTCTTATAGATCGTAAAGAAGAAGAGTTCAAATGTTACTGTGTTTTGCAAGTAACGTTAAAGCTGTGAGCTGGTCGCTTTCTATAATCAAAATATCAGATGGATGAACCAACCTTTCCTCTGTCTAGAAATTACTATTTACTGATAACATAACGTTATTGTACTTTGAAGCTTCATTACGTTATTGTAACTTTGAAGCTTCATTAGTTTTAAGTGATTAGGTCTAAACTCTAAACAGTTAAACTCGAATATAATATGGTATTTTGGAGTTTTAATTTTAGTACTCTTTTGAGTAAATACGATTTGGGCATTTCGGATCCTTGTTGGGTTTCTATGATCTTTTAAGTATTGGGCCTTCGATAGTTTACATACATTCCATCCGACATGTTTTGTGGGTTTTGTTTAGGAGACTTGATTGGGTCTAAACTCTAATTAAGTGATTAGGTCTAACTGTTTAGAGTTTAGACCTAATCACTTAATTAGAGTTTAGACCCAATCAAGTCTCCTAAACAAAACCCACAAAACATGTCGGATGGAATGTATGTAAACTATCGAAGGCCCAATACTTAAAAGATCATAGAAACCCAACAAGGATCCGAAATGCCCAAATCGTATTTACTCAAAAGAGTACTAAAATTAAAACTCCAAAATACCATATTATATTCGTCTAATATTGTAATCACAATCTAATCACATTAAACACACAAGATCTGATTCATCGTAAACATGGACATTATTAATGTTAAGCTAATTGCATGAAAGGCTATATAAGGCAATAACAACACTTTGGTTTATTCTTTAGATCATTGTTTATTTAATTTATCGCATTTTAGTAATAAAGCCTAAATAAAAGGAAGAACAAATAAATAAATAAAAAATTAAGAGAGACGAGAAGAGAAAAAAAGGAACAAACTTTACGTGGCCCATGAAAAAATGGAGATCGGAGAAGATCATCCTCCATGACCATTGACCCTTCAGGTTCTCCTCTCATCTCATCTCTCTCTCTGCATCAAACATATTCGTCTGAGCATGAAATGTATGTAAAGTCTCAGTTTTTAGATTGTTAACGAAAGAGGCAATTCAATCGTATTTGAAAGTTTGTTAATTTCGATAAATCTGGATTCCTGAAAATGAGAGATCAGTGAGTTGTATTGAATGATAGATTATGTGATCTGATTGGTTTTGGGGATTGCAGAGGAGTTGTGATGTGTTCTGGTGGAGAGGGGAACAGGCAATGGAGCTGTGGGAAAGCAGGAGTGGTGAGTTTGCAGAAAGTTGGATCTTTGGTTCGAGATTTGAGCGAGCCTTGTCTTTCTCAATCACACATTCAGGTTGTTATTATCACTGTAAGCTCTTATTCTCTTTTTAATCATAATCTTCTTTTTAACAATGTATGTACAATCACATGGAGGCTTTGTAATGGTGCACAGATCGGCAAAATGCTTAAGCCGGAGAAGTGGCAAGCGTCTTTTGATAGTGAAGGAAGAGTTTCTGGTTTCCAAAAGGCCCTCAAGTTAATCATTCTAGGGGTATGCCATTTGATTGTTCTTTCGATACACTGATCAGTGTTCTAAAAATTCGGTTTAGGTGGCAAATCAGACCTAAACGAAACGATTTAACTTGAACAATTTCTTAAAATATTGGTCCAGGCGTTCAAAAAATCGGTCTAAACTCCTGTATAATCAATAATAAGATGGAAAACGCCGTGCCGCCTAGCGATTTTTTGAACATTGACTGCTCTGATGTTTGATGATGTTTCATTATTAGGGAATCGATCCGTCTATTAGAGCTGAGGTTTGGGAGTTTCTACTTGGCTGTTATTCGCTGAGCAGCACCTCTGAGCACCGTGACCAACTCAGGGCTGCCAGAAGGTAAGACTGCTTAGTGTTGTATCACCGCTTAGAGTGTGAGAGATTAAGTGTTATTTGGATGTTCATGTAGGAAACGGTACAATGACTTGCTCAAGCAATGTCAGACGATGCATTCAAGCGTGGGAACTGGTTCACTCGCCTATGTTGTGGGGTCTAAAGTCATGGATATGCGGAAATCTTATAGAGATGAGGCTGTAAAGGTTGCTACTACAGATGAAAACACAGAAGAAGCTTGTGCAGATGATAATAATGATAATGCTAATGCAGAGAGTCATCACAGTGATTGGAGTAATAATAATGGTGGTGCTGATACATCTAATGTACACAGAAGGGGGAGTTCTAGCGAGTCTGTTGATTTAGCAAGCGGAAGAGAGAGTCCAGAGAGCGTAGTGTACAACACTTCTTCCTTTGTATCTGCTTCTAGTCCGTATGGCTTTCCTTCCCCTGACGGTTACTTTGACTTCCCCTCGCTGCCGGTTACAGATTTGTTTGGGAGGAATAGTTTAGATCAGATAGAGGTTTCTACTCCAGACAAGGATGCTTCTTTGCACAGGGAGTTAGTTAGAGAACAACAAAGGTCCACTTCAGAGATAGAAGAGTTGCATCCGGATTCTGTTGGTGGCTTGAGAATATCTGATGTGGCATCAGTAAAGGAGTCTCCCTCTCGTGTTGGGAATGTTACAGAAGAAGGAGTGTCTGAATGGCTTTGGACGTTGCATCGCATAGGTAGAGAACTTGCAGAGATTTTCTTCCTTTTTTTTCTGTCCCAGCTTGCATCTTTTGATAGTTAACTTTCTCGATTCCTCAGTTGTTGATGTGGTAAGGACGGATGGCCACCTTGAGTTCTACGAGGATCCAGGCAATCTAGGGAGAATGTCTGATATACTTGCGGTTTATGCTTGGGTTGATCCTGCAACTGGTTATTGCCAAGGTATGTTAAATTGAAACATGAGAAAGTTACATTGGTTTAGGATACTAACTCTATGCTTGCAACTCTCTGTTGATAGGAATGAGTGATTTAGTATCTCCTTTCGTGGTTCTTTTTGAAGATAACGCTGATGCCTTTTGGTGCTTTGAAATGCTCATAAGAAGAACGGTATATCCAATGCTTAACACTTCATATGTTTTTTTTTTTGTTTCTGGCTTTTATTTGAACTGTGGATTATGATTTTGCTATATGACTATATGTGCAGCGGGCGAATTTCCAAATGGAGGGACCAACAGGAGTGATGGATCAGTTGCAATCACTGTGGCACATACTGCAACTCACAGATAAAGATATATTCTCTCACTTGACGCGTATTGGTGCTGAGAGTCTTCACTTTGCTTTCCGTATGCTTTTAGTTCTGTTCCGGCGAGAGTTGTCTTTCAATGAAGCTCTCAGAATGTGGGAGGTTTGTAGTTCTTCTCTTCAGTCTTTGTATCCTTAATGACATTGTCCTAATCATGCAACTTTGGATGCAGATGATGTGGGCAGCTGATTATGACGAATCCGTTGCTGAAACTCTGGAGAATGATTGCTTGGAGCCTCTGGTGATTCATCTTCCAAGTAAATCCAAATCTGAGGTGAGTGAAGAAACTATATACGATAGTATAAAGAGGGAGCCAGCAACTTCAAAGAGCGGGCCAATTTCAAAGAGCAGCGGTTTGTTGTCCATGAGCGGTTTGCTGCCGAAGAGTGGTCCGTTGCCAAAGACCACTGGTCCACTCTCTGAGGAGAGTGGGATGAAGTCATCCTCATCATCATCATCATCCGCATACCACTTCTGTGGTTTGACAAGAAGTCTTTGGTCAAGGAACGATAGAACAACAACAACACATGCTCCTTGTGTAGTCTCTTCCATCAGGAAAGGGGATGATGCTCTTCCTGTCTTTTGTGTGGCGGCGATTTTGATTATGAATCGGCATAAGATCATGAAAGAAACTCGCTCCATTGATGACATGATACAGGTTAGAAAGTTTATTTCATCAGTTGAGATGCATCTATGTATATACTGATTCAGAAGATATTTTTGCAGATTTTCAACGATAAGGTTCTTGTGTTTAGCGTGAGGAGATGCATACGCACAGCCATTAAACTTCGTAGGAGATACATGTACAAGGTTAGTTATGCTTAACTAAGTAACTTTATGGTTCTGGATGATTCTATTTAACTGTTCAGCGTTTGTTAGAGTCAGGTAATCAAGACCAAGAGC
The DNA here is from genome assembly GCF_020379485.1 of Brassica napus. Lineage (NCBI taxonomy): Eukaryota > Viridiplantae > Streptophyta > Magnoliopsida > Brassicales > Brassicaceae > Brassica > Brassica napus. The sequence goes on along the minus strand of NC_063437.1, from coordinate 20,880,547 downwards.
CACACTAACCAGGTTCAGATCGAGCATCAAACCCATATGGAGAGCAAGAAGCTGGAAGAGACTCAAAGCCAGAGGCAAACACAAAGTTTACATCATAGTTCTGCCACTCAGAATGGTGACTAGTCAGATTCTACTTACTATAGTATAATAAAGATTAAACAAAGGGGAGAAGAAGCTTACACAAGCAGGTCATCTTTGGTAGCGAGTTTCAAAGAAGGGGTTTCTGTTTGAAGATTAGTGCTTTGGAGGTAACCCATTTTCCATTTTCATCTTGAGAACATGTTCATGCATCATGAAATCTTGGATCATGTTTGCAAACAATCTTACAGAAGCTATTACTAAATTTTAATCTTTGTTGTTTATGCAATAAAAGGTAGCAGGAAGGAACTAGCAAGAGACTGAGAGAGAAGCTTGTGACATTGAATCACTTGGTATTAGACAAACTGAGAGTCTTAAGACTCATAACCAAAGAGGTTAGACAAATAAAAATCTTATTTTGCAAGAACAGTTTTGATTGCAAAACCTTTATACTTAATGTGAATATCAGAAAATTTTATACTTCTTAGAAAGTCGCACAACAAGAATCATATCTCCTTTCAGCTATATAGAGAATCACAATGTAATAAATAACAACAAAAATCTATATCAGAAACATAAACTTTTCAATCTTTTCTTTCATGTTTTTACCTGTTTATACTATTCTTCTTGCAATCACAAAGATCATAGAGGGATTTGTGTTTAGTTTCTGCGCCTGCAATCTCTTCGTATCTCGCCTTCGTTTTTAGTCAACACATTTATAGACCCCATCTTGCTCATGGAAAGAGCAAATGATTTCCGAAAATCCTCAAAACTCGCTGAGAACTCCTCAGAGATTTGCTTGGTGTCCTCGTTGTAAAGCAGCTGTTGATCTACTTCGAGAACAGATTTGTTTGCTAGAACCCTGGTGTAGAATGAGCTTGTGAAGCTGTGGTTTGAGCCTGAGTCCGGGTTTAGGTACACTAGCGGATCGGTCTGGCCTTTCTTGGTTCTTGGTGGACATTTATTTGCCATCTCAGAGAGGAAAGTCTTGTTCATAGTGGGGCTTGGTTTACCTGTCTTGTTGAAGTTATAGAGACGGTCAACGATGTAGCTGCAATGTGTTCTCCCCATTGAATGTGATCCTGGTTTATGAGGTTCAATTCAGTTAAACCGGTTCAAACTTAACCAAAACTATAGTAAAAACTCTATAATTAATATTTAATAACTTAATAAAAAGTTGAGTTAAATCGATCAATATTCAAAATCGATAAAATAATAAAATAATATTGTTTAGAAAATTTTGTCTTATTAAAATCATAAATCAATAATTTATATATACATATAAGTACAGACAAAAAATTATATTTATTAATTTTCTATTAACAATGTAATTATATCTATATTTATTAACACTTCAATATATTTCTTCAATATATTTTGATAATATTTAATAAAATTATACCTACAACCACATTTAAATTATATGTAACATATTTTGTGCACAATAAATAATATAATAAAAGTAATATGAAAGTCGACTTTCTAAAATTCATATATATGGCAAAATATAATATTCTTTATTTTATAAAAATGTATATTTTCTTTTTGTAAATTAATAACTCTAAAAATTAATAAAATATCATAACAATATTAAATTATAGAGTTTTTACTGTACCTTAAACAAACTGATTTGTTCTCCTTTATGTACAAACAAACCTTAATTCAATTTGAAACGCAAAGCAACTACTGACCTAGAAGTGTAGCCATGTCAAGAACATTCAAGCCTCTGGATTTGAAGTAAGCCATAGATGCATCCCATGAGATGGACGGTGATGGTAAGTCGACGGTTTGCTTATCAGACGTCAAGCCATCTCTTCTTCCTGTGAACACAGGATAAGATGGTGCACCTGCCTGTAGGAAACCATTTCCCCATACATGTCAGCTAGTCAGTATCCATATGTATATAGATAGAGGTAGAAAGAGAGATTGAAATGGAAGAAGATGTAACCAAATGAACAGCGTCTCGAGCTGCGAGGTTAAGAATGTCAGCACAAGAGACAACACCAGGACATCTTTGTTCCAACACTTTCTTGATTTTGTCTATGATCACGAACGCTCCAAGTCCTCTGTTTTGCGGCGCATTTCTCTCTGAGTTTGGACCTTCTAGAAGAACCGATGCATCGCATCCCTATCATTATATAGTGTCACACATACACACATTAACATATAATGTTTAAACGGTAAAATAAGATAAGTTCAAAGAAAAAAAAACGTACGGTGACAAAGCAATCTGAGTAGAGGAGACGAAGGAGCTTCGGAGCAATGGTTGTATCATTCTTGTAAAGAATCTCAACTTGGTGCCTCACAAAGTTCTCAGCATTCTCGCAAGTGTTATAAACTTTGTAAAAATGCCACGTCAGTTTCTGCATGGACGGCCCCATCACGGCCGCCTCAGCCGTTCCAGGGAAGAGGCTGAGGGTTCCAATCGCCACCACCGCGAGGAAGATCTTCTTCATAACCATATCTCTCTCGGTGAAGCTGTTGAGTGGTATGGAGAAGACAAATAGATGTGATGTTGAGTACTAGTGAGGGGCTTATATATACTAGGGAGTTTGATATATAGATTGCGAAGGTGCCATCTCTGACTAGGATTGAGACAACTTTATTTACTAAATAATATATAAAAATTAATTAAGCAACAAGCTTTGCAAGCATAATAATCGGATCTTTGTTGAGTTTGTGTTAAGTACCGTGCAAGGTAAGTTGCCAGCCCGTAATGTCGTGTACCCATTTAATTTCTGTGCCGACGTTTTGAATATTTGTGGAGAAATAATTTGCATGAAATACTTATGATAAAAAAATGAATTTTTCACATAAAGATAGTCTACGTTTTGATATCTATATATGTACCAAAACATCTCTTTCTATGATATTTATACATATGCGCAAAAATAACAAATGGTATGCCAAAATTACTTAGGATACTAAAAGGCCGGGAAATTATCAGATCGGTTGGGTTAAAACTTTGATTGAGGGTTTAAGAGTTGATGGTTTGTGTATGAAGATTTTATGTGACATGCATGTAAGAAGCAAAGGTCAAAAGAGAAAATAAGAAGACCCTAACACGACTGGAGTTTTGGATTTTTAAAATATGTACTCTTTCTTTTTCTTTTGAAACTTACTCCTATTTTTTTTTTTTTTTTTGAACTGAACTTACTCCTATTTCTTTAAAACTACATAAAATAGTATGTGTGATACCTTAAAATATTAATCAAGTGTGTGTATACTACACATGTATAAATTTTACGTTATGGTCATCAGATAGTGAAGCAACGTGTTATCATGTGATCTTAACTCGGATTGTGCGCGTTGTTTGATTTCCCATGCAGAAATATGAGATCCCATTTCTCGTGTGTTCTTATTTATTATGTAGAATACTGTTTCAAACATGTATATATGATCTTAAAGAAAGGAATATATAAGTGGTGACTAAAAAAAAACAAGGACTGATCATGTTGTCATGTCGATAGGAAATAGCTAGCTTAATGACGATAAAAATGGTGATACATAGATCAAATAAAGAGTATCCGTTTGTCATGTGACCAGACATTAGCCAAATACTTTTCGTTTGAAACTTGACCCCTTTTCTTGTAATTCTGCTATCACAGTACGGTCTGTTTGTCAATGTTCTGTGAAATAAAAACGATTATGATGAAAACTATTCTGATTCAGAGTCATGATATGTAGTATAGTCATCTATAGTTATGGTTTTTCTTTTTACAATCCATTTGTGAATGGACACAATCAATTCATATTTGTTTTCGTTTTTGCAAAAAAAAAAAGAGAAAAAGTGAACATATTTAATGTAATCATTTTACACTCGAACGTGAAAGATATACAATAATACAATACATAATGTTTGTTTCCTTTAAATCTATGTACGCAACACACAATTTGAATTTTTTTTATATGGACTTTACGACCTTTTTCTTATACATATGACTTACACTTTTTTTTGTCAAACCCATATGACTTACACTATCACCGAAAGTTCATTATGAAACGGGGAAACAATAGTGGAACATAATTGTCAAACTTAATTGTACATACATATGCTTTCATCCAAATTAAGTTAATATACTTTTCTTTTATTTATACATAGTGGACTTTTTTTTAAAAAAATATAAATTTTATTTTAATTTAACCTTTCGCAGAGTATCACTTAACATTTTTGATTTTCTTTTGCAGTTCATTGGATTTCTTGAGCATTATTATACTTCATGGCCTTGAAGCATTGGACCACATCTGAACAATTGTTTTTGTATCTGTGTTATTTTTGAGATTTTTTTTAATGTAGTATTTCATATTTCCTTCAAATGGAGTATACTTCATGGCCTTGAAGCATTGGACCACATCTGAACAATTTTTTTTGTATCTGTGTTATTTTTGAGATCTTTTTTAATGTAGTATTTCATATCCTTCAAATGGAGTATCTCCAAAATAGAGTTAAGTGTAATTTACTTCAACAATACTCCATTTTGAAGTAAATAATAGAATAATGACTACTAGATTTTTTTTAGAAATTCTATTTTTTATTCTTGAGTAGGTTTTGTTACCAAAAAAAAAAATCTTAAGTAGGTTTTATAAACAACTTTATAAATTTAGAATGAAAAATGGAATAAGTCCTTAGATACTCTTACTTTAGTAAATGTTAACGTTTCTTCCTGTGGAAAGTTCAACATTTTATTTAGTAAAATAATAATCCTAAATCCTAATGAATTTTTGTAGTTAATCTTGTTTCTCTCCCAAACAGAAACATATGAGACTAGTCTACAAGTAAAATATTGGGTATGAAAATAGTAAAAACGAAGATGAAAGAGTAAAAATTGGTCAAAATTTGGTAAATATAAGAAACTTTAGGATATATAATTGGGCTTAAGCCCAATTAAAAACAGAGAGGTACATGGGCTAGAGGGTAGATCTGGTATTTTATTATATAAGAGTCTAGGGTTCTTGAAATGAGTTCCTTTTAGTCTTTACATCGACGGTGTTCTTGCGGCTTAGCTTTAAACAGCAGATTCTACCATGGTACGTTTCATGTTTTAATGTCTCTGTAGCTTGAAATGTTGGTTCTTGTTTCATTTTAGCTCAGTTAATCGCTTGTTGCTTTGATTAGGATCTAGTAAAACTTGTAGGTTACAGAGAACTTTGATATACTAAAACGTTGTTTTGATGATTATGGTTGTTAAATGTGTGTAGCCTAAGCAAATTCACGAGATTAAGGACTTCCTTCTGACAGCAAGGAGGAAAGATGCTCGATCCGTGAAGATCAAGAGAAGCAAAGACATTGTTAAGTTCAAGGTCAGATGCTCGAAGTACCTCTACACTCTCTGCGTCTTTGACCAAGAGAAAGCCGACAAGCTTAAGCAGTCTCTTCCTCCAGGTTCGTTTATAATCTTTAAACCCTATCGTTCTAGACTACTCGAACTGTGTCACACTTTGAATCATCTGTTACACTACACAAACTTGTCGTACTTTGAATCATTTGTTACACCTAAGTCTAGCTATAGCTTATAACATCTGTTTGGTCTCATACATAGTAATCTAGTAAAATTGAATTACGATGCGTGAGTGGTCAAACAGCTTTTGCTTGCTGTTATGAAGACATCTTGATTTTTATATAGACACGTTTTACATGTTTTGTTGTTGCACGTTTTCAGGTTTGAGTGTGCAAGACCTTTGAAGATGAAGAAGCCTTTGGTGATTGATGAATCTTTGTGCAATTCTATATTTTTCCTCCACTAAGTTTTGTGTCGTTCAGTTATGCCTAGACTTTTTGTGGATTGGTTCAGTTTTTAATACCAGACTAGATTTTGATTATGTTCTCGCTCTGGATTCAAATTTTAAGTTACATAGTCTCTTGTTTAATCATCAAAATCAACATAAACATATTTGCAATATTATTATTCCTTGGAAGTGTTAAATGGGCTGTAGAACAATCTATCAATCAGGCCCAGGCTTCTTTGGATACTTGTTGGCCTTTTGGGCTAGTTTTTTTACCCAGAACAAGCCAGTTATGTTTAATCAAGAAATTCAGAACAATCAAGTTTGTAACTACATTGTACTGATTCCATTAGACCAATCAGATTTAATGGCTTGGTTGAAGGTATGATTTGAAATTGAACCTTATGAGTTGTCAAACAAAATGTATTAAATGTAAAGCCACTTGGTCAATTATATATTAGAAAAATGGGTATGAACGATTCAAATCATGTCCTACGTAAGTGGCTCATTTTCAACAAGATAGACACAAAATCTTACTTGATTTTTTTTCCTTATAAAAGTGATTACTTTGTGTTGTTAATATGGTCTAAATAACAAATAAAAGATTATTCATTTTTAATCTTAAATTGTCTCGTCTCACATTTTTCCTCAAATAGTTGAATGATATGTTTTCCATTAATTAGTTTAGAGGGAATATCGTTGCTGGAAATGTATATGACAACAAAGAACAGAAGATACCGGACATTAGGCCTACCGGACATAAAACAGAATGAAAAAAAAATATACATGCCAAAATCTTGATATTCATACTAATTAGTTTAGAAAGAATATCGTTGCTGGAAATGTATATGACAACAACGAACAAAAGATACCAGACTTTACAAAATGAAAAAAATATAACATACCAAAATCTAGATATTATCTACTTTATGATAACCAATATTTTATAATAAGATAATGCTGCCAACTACTTTCTTAAATTATGACATTTTATAATCGACAGTATATAGTTATATACATATCTAAGATTGAAAAAGTCAGCTAGTTGATAAGAATTTTACCAACAAAAACGAAACTACTTCCATAAAAGTAAAACACTACCACATCCACATGTAAGAAGTAAGAACCCAATAGTATATACATGTGCTAGTAATACCATTCAACCTTCTACCAAAAAAAATAGTAAAACACCATTCAAGGAAACCAGCAAATTATAATATAAAGATTGACCAAATAAAATCTTGTTTTCTTTCTATTTCAGACGTCCATCCAAAATGAAATGTTTATTTTTTTTCCTGCCTTACAAAAGGGAATCTAATCTAGCATAGTAAAACAAAAACAAATTAAATGAGGAAATCGTTACAAAGTAAAAATAATTATAACCAGATATTAATGGAATTAGTATGTGAGAGCATTTATTGTGAGGGGATTTAAGTAGTTGAGCTATTAATTACATAAAAATTAAGACTTAATAAAAGCTGTCTCTACCTCTGACGTCTTTCCTGTCGAAGTCGCAGACTCGTCCTCTTCACAGCTCAGCTCACGCAAGATTATTGCTTCTTCTTTGAAGAAGGGATCACCGATTCATCTCCCTCTCTCTTGTTTCTATCTGAGGAATCTATCAGAGAGAGAGGATGCCGATGATCTCCAAAGCTTCATCTACCTCCAATTCATCGATTCCTTCATGTTCTAAGGTTCATATCTCTCTCTCTCTCTCTCTGTCTCCCTCTCTTTGATTCTGTCAAAAAGATCCGTTTTTTGATGATGGGTTTGTACCAAATTTCATAAAGATCCTCACTTTACTGATCTTATTGATGATCTGAAGCTAGTACTAGGCTTCGTTTTAACAAAAGGATCAGTCTTTATAGCTGAAATAGTCATCTACTAGGTGGAAAGGATCAATCTTTAAGCTTCTGTGTTCTGTTTCTCTGACAATGTGTTTGTCTTTTTAGCAGTTCTATTGTTGTGTATCAGATTGTATAATTGTTGAACAATAGTCATCTACTATCATGTCTAGGTTGAAAGAATCAGTCTTTAAAGCTTCTATGTTCTGTTTTTTTTTGGCAAATGTGTTTGGTCTTTTATTAATTTTTGGCAGTTCTATTGTTTTGTCAGTTCTATTGTTTTATTATCAGATTATATTAATTTTGTTGATTGTATTCATGAACAATAGTCATCTACTATTATATATCTAGGTTGAAAGGATCAATCTTTAAAGCTTCTATGTTCTGTTTTTTAATTTGCTTTGACAAATGTGTTTGGTCTTTTTCTTTTGGAAGTTCTATTTTTTTTTTGGTTATCAGATTATATTAATTTTTTTTTGTTGTATCTATGGAATAGATTGGAGGTCAGCTTTGTGTGTGGCCTAGTTGGAGACATCTCTGCCTCAGGAAAAGCTTATTATACGGTGTTATGTGGTTATTCTCCATGCCCCTCAAAACCCTCCGTGGAGCTAGAAAAACACTTAAGATCACACACTTCTGTAGCATCTCCAACATGCCCTCTTCGTTAAAAATCGAACTGGTTAGTGTACTTTTGCCTTGTCATCATCACTTATGACGTTTCAATCTCTTAATTTTTGTTGGTGGTGTTTTTCAGGTGGCGTGTAGTAAGGACAACTACGCGTATCTTTTGCACGATGAAGACACAGGCACTGTTGGAGTCGTTGATCCTTCTGAGGCTGCTCCTGTTATAGAGGCGTTGAGTAGGAAGAATTGGAACTTGACTTACATTTTGAATACTCATCATCATGATGACCATGTAGGGGGTAATGCTGAACTGAAAGCAAAGTATGGCGCAAAGGTAATGGAGATACTTATCTTCTACTTTGCTAGTTAGATGTATTGTGGCTATTTGTTTGGTTGTTCTTTTCTTGTAATGAACTGTTATGTTTCCCAACAGGTGATTGGCTCAGCTCTGGATAAGGATAGGATTCCTGGGATTGACATACATCTGAATGATGGTGATAAGTGGATGTTTGCTGGACATGAGGTTCGAGTACTTAGCACTCCTGGCAACACACAAGGTTTGTAGCTGCCATATACTTACCTCTACAGCAATAAACTATGAACTGTTCTTAGTAACTTATTTGCCATTCTCAATACTTCACTGTGTAACTACTCTCCTTACTTTTTGTCCTTGTAGTGTCGTAAAACTTTTTACTTTTTTTTTGCCTTATTTAACTGTTCTTTATTCTTTTTTTTTTTTGCCTTATTTAACTGTTCTTTATTCTCAAGCAGGCCATATCAGCTTCTACTTCCCAGGGTCAGCCACAATATTCACAGGAGACTTGTTATATAGCTTATCATGTGGTACCATCTCAGAAGGTACCCCTGAACAGGTAACATTAGTTGAATTTGAGTCCTAAAACCTAATCAGTAAAATTGATTTCAACCTTTGTATATACTTGCACTGTTATGGTTAGTTTCTTGTCACAGAGTTATTTGTAAAACTTAAAGAGTTAAATGTTATGGTGTTAAAGAGAATGATTAGAGTGGTCTAGTAGGCTAATTTCGTCATAATTAGACAGTAATATTCTCTTCTTTTTTTTTTTTTTTTTTTTTTGATATGTCTCAGATGCTTTCATCACTACAAAAGATCGTCTCATTACCAGATGATACAAATATATATTGTGGTCGAGAAAACACAGCAGTAAGTTTTTTCACTTTCTTCTACTCTCTGCGATATGGTGAAGTAAACTATTTACATGATACAGGGCAATCTCAAGTTTGCATTATCGGTAGAACCAAAGAATGAAACTCTTCAGTCTTATGCAACCCGAGTTGCTCATCTTCGAAGCCAGGGACTCCCATCGGTAATACAATCTTACTCTTTGCTCTTTTCTCCTCTCTCTCTAAACCTCTTTCTAGATTTCATTTGTGGTTTGTTGTCTGCAGATTCCAACGACTGTGAAGGTGGAGAAAGAGTGTAACCCATTCCTCAGAACATCAAGCAAAGACATACGCAAATCTTTAAGCATTCCAGAGTCAGCAACTGAAGCGGAAGCACTGCGTCGTATACAGAGAGCAAGAGATCGTTTCTAGAACTTGGTATCTTATCTTATTGTATAGTCGGAAGTCATCAGCAGCTGCAAAGATCAATGTATTCTTACATGTTTTTGGGGCTTTTCAGTTATTATTTGAGTTTGTATTGAAAACAGAAAAAAAGAAAATCTACAGTATTTAGTTGGGATCCAGTTTATAAAATTATGAATTTTCGCCATATATGTATCCATTATTACCCTTCCTAACAACCTTCAACAATTTACTTAAACAGATCTTCAGGGAGTGCTTAACCAGGTGGTGAGCATGGTGTAAATAACAAATCAGGTTAACTATCTTGGTGTAATAACAAATCAAGAGCATAGCTATCATGGTTCTTAAAGGGTTGGTGCTTATCATGGTGTAAATAACAAATAAGAGACTTGCCTCAGATCTTCAGCTAACTATCACGTTGTAATCTATGCACTACAGCACTAATCAATCTTCCTAGTCGGTTCGATAGCTTTAGGAGGAATCTATGCATGAGTCAAAAGATGATTAACAAGCAGTTATTTATTCATAGTGACTCGACAATAATTATCTTTCACTTTATTTAAATCAAATTTTAAAAATTTCTAAAACAGTGCAGTAAAGATAAAACTTAAAACATAATTTTCATATAAAAATATTACAGATCATCATAACATTATTTAAAAACATGTATTGAAAAATAGCCAAGTGCATGAGAGAAAAAAGTTTACATATGTAAAGAAATAGAAGTATGGAAGATGGGTTATATATAAGAAAAAGAAACATTATGTTATAATCTTTATAATCATATATATATTTGGTTTGTTAAAAATGGAATATACTTCGCTCTTTCTTTTCTTAGCAGTTTCATTTGTACTCACCTTTTATTAATTGTTTTGTTTTTGTTTTTATTTTTCTTTCTCATATGTAGCAAAAAGCTATGAGATATGTAACTATGATTTTCGGTGTGGACGTTTACCACATATCTCTATAGCCTTAACGTGTCATTAGTTTTTATTTAATATTCTACAATTCTATACATGTTTTCTTTTTTTTTTTATGGAAGAATTGAGAAATCTTTTTGATATGCACAGCTGCTTATTCATATTTATTTCAAACTCTCTTCACGAAGACGCTTTGTCTACCATGTCCAAGTTTCTACTGTTCAATTGGATTTTACGTTCATTATACAAGAACATGGATAATATCTTGGTTAAGGTATTTAAAACTTTACTTTAGATGGATGTTTTTTTATTGTGACTTGTTTGTTACCTCTTTATTTGATAGAATAGTCAATTTTGTTTTCAATTGATCTCCAATAGTTTCTAGATTTTAGATATTTTTAACTTAAAAATAAAGTATTTTTAAAATAGAGTAAAGTTATCTTCAACGATTCTTATATATCTTACTCCAAAATAAAATTTAAATATATTTTATTTCTATGTTATATTATTAATACTTTTTATTTATGAAATTATGATTTGATTTCATATATTTTATTTTCACAAAATTTGGGCATATTTTTTAGCGGAACAAAGAATTTTGCAAAAACAATGTGGTCAACAACATGATCGAGAAACTCTTTCTCCATCTATCTCATTTGATTAATATTTTATTGACTTTGGTGAATCTTGAAACAATTTACCGGAATAATAAGTCATTACTATTTATAGTTTTAATTTTATGTTAAATTGCTCATATTCAGTTTTAGTATTTGGTTTTTTTTGGCTAATCTTATAAATTATATATGCTTGATGAAACCATAAAATTATAAATAAATAAATTATATGTGTATATACTAAAAAGAAATAAAGATCCTTCTTAATGAAACCTCAGTTCTTTATTATTATTTTTGACTGAATTTTTGTATTAAAATTAAGGTAGCAAGAAGGCCATTTTACAGCCCATTCTAGTTTTTTAAAAACCCATTACAAAAAACAACACAAGTTGAACAAAATAGTAATGAAACCATAAGTGGGTAGAGGCCCTAGTGATGATCCGTGAGTATACTTTGAGCCCAATAGAAGCCTGCGTTAATGAAAATGATGATCGTTGAATCGCAGTCTTTTCGATGTCTGTAAGGAAGGAGTGATATGCTACGTGATGTCACATAATTATAGTACATATGAGATTCTATATTAGATTATTAGGTACAACACAGTCAATAACCACTATCGAACGCAATTTCATAATGGTTCAACCGAAATCTCACCCAACTCTAAGTGAAATACATATATATACATACTAACTTATAATGCCATGATATCTATAAAAACGTAAAACACACTAAATCGATTTTCTTAACTTGCTTTATATATATTGTTATGTCTGAACAAAAGTACATGTACGCTTATGTAACGCTGCCTCATCATGACCAGAGCGAATGGTACTCGCAGAAATGTTACAGGGACGGAAGACGAGTGGTGTTGGCAAGCTACGACTTGAACGGACCAGAGAGCTTCAGTTTCAAAGAGAAGCTTAGGAAGTCGGCTAAAGGAATGAATGAGGCGGCTGAGCAGTGGGTTTCAGAAGTACGGAGAGGTACGACCAAAAGAGGTTTTGCGATTAGAGTTGTAAGACAAAACTTGGCTTCTATTCTTTCTTCCTTCGTAGTGTCCAAAGTATTACGGTCTTGTTTAGGCCATAGAGGTGATTTCGTGAAGTAATTAGTCAAACACTAAAGCAGTTATCTACACAGGTGAATATTTAATTTCATATATATATATACACACATAGTTGTGTGTGTTTCCAGGGAGAGTTTCGTGTGAATACTTTAATATCCCTCATTGAGATTCATGCTTGGAAACTTTGTCAGAGTGATTTAAGGTTTGGATGGTCTTGCAACTTATTTTATGTATGTTTATATGTAATTTAAATCATTTACGGAGTTGGAAATTTGTTACTAAAATTTGGTGCTACACTGATTTTACCAGTTACTGATGATGCTCAAAAAATTTACGTACGTGAATATTTGTATACAAGAATTAGCCACAAAATGAAGAAAACTAATGTCTATTTTTTTATCAAGTCGGAGCTTAATATATAAATGGCATTTTCAAGAAAATGTTTTGAAAAAATGCAAAAATATGAAAAGTTTATCGAGTTCTTTTTTATTAATTTTCTGACATTACTAATGTATAGATATCACGCGACAAGACCGTCGATGAGTTGCGACGGTTTGGTCTGCACCCCCGAAGAAGAGTGTGTAAACGTTTTGAACCCCTCGACGGGACAACTCCAGCGGTTTCATTCCCCTCCCCTCGTGAGCCGCCGCACTAACTCCACGTTTACGAACGGTACGTAATCTTCTATTATGTCATGTTCAAAAGCATAACTGGTCTTGAGATTTATGTATATCGAAACAATTACTGTATATGAATATTGTTTAGGGCATCATGATTTTATACGATAATTTTAGTTGTACGTAACTTTTTTAGTTTTTACAAAAGTTTATAAGACAAATTTTTATTTGAGCTTATGGCATTATGAAAATTTTAAAATGTCAGACAGGCACAATGTTTTAAATAGTTTGAAAGAGTAGATGAACTATATATGTAACACTTAAAATTTGGAAGTCAACGCTAATGTTTCATCTGGAGTTCTAGAGTTTAAATTTTATATACATTTTTATCTACTTGATGGTTACATTATAATTTAAAATTTCAGGAACATGGACGACTTATTTCCCCGGGTATTATGCGATGGGATTCGGTAGAGAAAAGATCAAAGGTCACTACAAAGTAGTGAGGATATCCGGTGATCCTAACTATAGCGACACTCTTGATGTCAGCACTTTGGAAACCACGTCGTTACAAGGTTGATGTGACGTAAATCAGCTTGTGTCAAAGGAACAATCTACTGGTTACGAATTAAGAGTCATGGTGTCAAGGATTCAGTATACTCGATACTAGCCTTGGATCTCCACACGGAAAAGTTCCATTACGTTAAACATCCGCATCTTCCCAAAGGCATCGTGCTTGAAGCACAGATTGTCAACGTTGGTGATCGTCTAGTCATAGCCATGTCCGAAAGGGATTAATCTTTTGGTGGATTGGAGCTAGGGATATGGACTATGGATGCTTCTCAAGAAGAAACATGGAGCAATACTCACTCCATAAGTTTAGGTATCAAGCCATACGTGGAGTCTAGGTCATTTACGCCCTTGAGTGTATCTAACCAAGGGAATGTTGTCTTCTATGACGACAAAAAGAGGTTGTTTAAATATTATCAAGACACAGACCAACTCCGTCCCTTCTCTTCAGACATTTGTGCTATATGTCCTTACCTCGAGAGTTTGGTCCCACTTAAGCTTCAACAAGTCGAGTTCAGCACTAGAGTCACATGCATCCGCATCCGCAGACCAAAGGTATTTTGAAAAAAAAACTTATATTTTGAAACAAGAAAATATCTTTAAAGCAACTTATATATTATGAAAATATGTTTTAGAGCTTGTCAAGTGCATCTCTTAGTTATTTAAAATATTTTATTCGTCTTATTCGTAGGATGAGATTCAATCAAGAAGAGCTGGCGAGTTTCTCCGTAAGGGAATATGTGAGAGAATCTTTCATATGTTTTTAACTACATCATGAACATTTACGTATGGCTTTTGATCATGCGGTTTGTTATTTGTATGTAACATAACAGATGTAGGCGCTTCATTATGGAAGAACAAGTGGATTGCTATGTATTTGATCATGTGTTGCTTCGGCACTCGTGGTGCTGTGTTTCGTGCAGCTATGCTACTACTTGTCTGTTTGATATCTCGTTCTGGTTATTTACTATACATCATCGTGGTATGTTCTCATCTATTGATTGTTGAAACTATATATAAAGAGCATTTGATGAGTATTTGGGATCATTTATCTATGTTTGTTTGAACATTTACAGTTTATAGTTCTGTTGAGGATCTATGCTATCATTATATGTGGGGTAACTTCTTTTCTCTCAACAATCTTGTGAGTTCTTTAATTTCATTGTCCTCTGCTTTGTAACTTTGATACTCCATATCATATGGTATCTCCTTCTTTTGCAGGTTATAATGTGTTCTCTTCTCATATTGAACAGAAGCGAAGCATTACTATATGTTATTCGGTGCCTTTCTAAGTTGATAGAGTTCGATTTTGCTTAAAAGCTAACAGTGTTTGTTGGAAGCTTACATTTCATTTTGTTAACTTTCTCTTGTTTATTATTTATAGATCTTACTTTCTGTGAAATATTTGTGTTCTCATCACAATAACAATTCGTTTCCTATCCATGGACGTTCTCTCTTTAAAAATAAAATAAAGAACCTTCTTGACGAAACATCAGTTCTTTATGCTTCAGTTTATTAAATCTCTATTAAAAAATTCATAACGAAGCAAATAACATACAAGTAAGTCACCATCATCGTATTATACAACAAACCTACATTAATCATGGATAAAAAAAAGATGGTGGAGCTGGGTGACAATTTCTCCTCAAAATTATTCCAAACCCAAAAATATATAAACATTTAATAATTTTCTTGTCGTCAACAATTAGGTAAAGTTTAATCATCAACCAGTACAATCATTTATATATCTTTATGATTGATTTATTAATCAATTTTTCATTTGTTACTATTTGACAAAGTACACATGTAGGCTCATGATATGATACATGATGTCACATAACTATAGTAAATTCTATATTAGGTACAACATAGTCAACAACCACTATCGAATGCAATTTCATATTGGTTCAACCGCAATCTCACCCAACTCTACGTCTAGTACATATATATACATGCTAACATATAGTACTAGGACACAACTTAAAACACACTAAGTCGATTTTTACTTTACATATAATTATGTCGGAACAAACGTACATGTACGCCTACGTAACGCTGCCTCATCATGACCAGAGCGAATGGTACTCACAGAAATGTTACAGGGACGGAAGACGGGTGGTGTTGGCAAGCTATGACTTGAAGGGACCAGGGAGATTCAGTTTCAAAGAGAAGCTTAGGAAGTCGGCTAAAGGAATGAACGAGGCGGCTGAGCAGTGGGTTTCAGAAGTACGGAGAGGTACGACCAAAAGACGTTTTGCGATCAGAGTTTTAAGGACAAAACTTGGCTTCTATTCTTTCTTCCTTCGTAGTGTCGGATGTATTACGTCTTGTTTAGGCCATAGAGATGTTTTCGTGAAGTAATTAAACAAACCCTAAAGCATTTATCTACACAGGTAAGTATTTAATTTCATATATATACACAGTGTGTGTTTTCAAAGGAGAGTTTCGTGTGTATACTTCAGTATTTAACTTGGAAACTTTGTGAGTGATTTACGGTTTGGATGGTCTTGCAACTTATTGTATGTATGTATATATGTAATCAAAACCATTTATGGAGTTGAGAATTATAGCTAAATTTTTGTGCTACACTGATTTTACTAGTTAATTGTGTCCAATAGAATTAAACATTTTTAGAACTATTATAGCTAAATTTTTTGTACTACACTGATTTCTGTTATCAACAAAAGTCAAACAAGAATGATAAATTTAGTCTCAGTGCAGTCGACATCACTACGTCCACTTTTATACAATGTTAATTTTGCCTCAAAACAAAATTGATTCACACCTAAGTTCACGGCGTCAGTCATATCTCTTCTTCTGTTGTTTTCAATAACCTGCGAAAGTCTATCTCTTCCGATCACGTCGAAAGTCTAACCACACAATGATTTTGTAACGATGTACTTCAATTACTAATCCGTTACTAATAATTATATGTTTCTTTAATTCTCATTTTCACACTAATTTTCCAAATATTACCATAGATTATGCAAATGATTTCATTGAACATAAATATACAACTTCTCTCAACTCACACGCAAAAAATAAAATTACTTAAGTAGAAAGTGTAGATAAATAAATTTTCAAAAAATGTTCACCATATTTGTATCCAGACAAAGAATAAAATGAAAACAAAATCAAACAAAATTACCAATGAAATCTAACAAGAACAATTGTGTGTTTACGCATAACAAACCATATGATCATCTAAAATAATGAAATCAACCAATTGGAAGCAGAAGGTTTAAGAAATTGCAGAAAACAACTTGGAAATACATGTGATACATCTTTTACAAAATAAAATAAAATACATGTGATACATGAAATGATAGGAAATCACGAGAGCGAATTATGAAGTAGCTGGATAATAGGTGACAGGTGATGATGATCACTTTGGGAGGATAATAGGAAAAGAGAACAAAATATTGGTGCAACAGAATACGATAAAGGAAAAATAGAAAATGGGTTCAAACTAAAAAGGGTCCAAACAAACAATTGTAATACACCACAAATATGATTTAACTTTATCCAAAGAGGAAAAAAACTCATTGTACACCATTAGAATATAAAACAAATGTTTTTCAAAATAAAAGATATCAAACTAAAAGAAGGGCAAAATGATTGAAAAAGAGATAGGTAATATATTGAGCACACACATACAAATCAAAAGAATCGTACAAAAACTGATAACACCGAATTAAAATGCCAATGAAAACCAAAAATCAACTAAACCCAAAAAACTACAAACAAAGCCTGCGGGGTAATAATGAGAAGGAACCTCCGTAATCAGTTACATAATAAGCAACCATAGAGGTAGGGATGAGCAAGATAATGGAACATGTACCATAAGGTTACAACTAAGCAGCCGAACAAAAGTACAGTATAGTGTAGAGTCTAGAAACTAAATCAGTAACAGCCAGATATACATCTAAATATGTTTTGGAGTTTACAAAACATTATGATTAAACACACACAAGATAATTGGTTTTAAATGGGCACATCCTCTCTTTTTCCCATTACAAAGGGGAATCACCTCAATTCCCATAGATTATAAAACAAAAAAAAAATGGAGAAGTGGAGAACGCCTCTTACAAACGAGGAAGACCAACAACAAGAGCACACAGAAAAGCACAAGAAAAAAAGCGAACAAGTTCTCTTATTGAGAAAATATAACAATAACATAACGAAACGAGAACCAATACCAACAGACTACCTCCGGTTAATTTTGATGTGTCTACTTGTTTTTTTTTCATCCACCACTTGTGTGTCGTCGTCCTTAATCCCTCGATAGTGAATGAACTCATCAAAATGTAACCAACTATAAGGACAACTATATGCAGTGTTTTTAAAACCGAACCGATCTGATGGTTAGACCGGTTCAACCATGAACTGGTTACATAATCGGATTGGATCTAATCATGAACCGTTCACATAACCGGATTAGATCTCATATTTATTAAATCGATAAAAACTATTAAAACTATTAAAAATCTATAAACTATCTGTATAAACATAAAACTAGTGTATATTTATATTGTCTTATGTTTTAAATTTGTTTTTAATTTAATTATATATCATATTTAGTAACATTACTTTTAAAATTTTAAAATAAAAGTATATTAAACTAGATTATTTGATCCGATCGAACTATATTGAACCATGACCCAAAAAATTATTCGGTT
Organism: Brassica napus; assembly: GCF_020379485.1. Taxonomy (NCBI): domain Eukaryota; kingdom Viridiplantae; phylum Streptophyta; class Magnoliopsida; order Brassicales; family Brassicaceae; genus Brassica; species Brassica napus. The sequence continues at coordinate 20,862,245 of NC_063437.1, read as the reverse complement.
CAGTTTTTGGTACAGTTTTAAAAACGCTAGTTTAGTGCTTCGATAGGGTAGGATAATCGTTTCTAATGAGCTGCTAATTGTTCTTTACTTACCTAAGTATAGTATCTGGGGCCCAAATAGTGCTTATATTGGGCTGGGTAAACATCCAAAAGTCCGTATTTTATGATTTTCTTTGAATGCTAGGGTTTTTGCATCTTGCCCCTGTCTTATATATAAAAACCTTTCTCTATCTCCCACTTCTGTCAACTTAAGCTAGTTTTGTTTTTTTTTGCTTGTTAGATCTATGCGTTTGTGTATATGTTTTATTTGAATGGTGTGAAAGAAAGATGGGCTCCATTTTTAAACGAGTCAACAGCAGACGTCACTTTAATGGCGACCTGACTGCCGCTTGGAGCCTAAATAAAATTTCTAGAGGAAGACCCATGAAAACTATTTTTGCCATGTTTTCATGATTCAATACTCTTGGATACATTTATATTACAATATTGTTGAGTTTTGTTTGGTTGGGGATGAATGTGTTTTGGATGGCATTAAGTCATACACGGGTGCTTGTTGCTTTTTTAATAAGAAACAGCAGATCTACCCTTTGCATGGTGCCTATATCATATAAGCTTCTCATCACGATTGGAGGCAGTCTTTGATCTGATGTCTTCTCATGGCTTCCTCTAAATTTAAATCAGCTACAAGCCTTCTTTGTTTATTTTAAGATTTAGGACTGAAGACATGTTTTGGATTTATTTCGTATTCCGGTTCAAATTCTCAAGCTATGAAGGTCTTGAACTATCATGATTAATCAAGTATTGTTAACAATATCAACCATAAGGGACACCAACATTTGGGATACGAACATTTTTTCTATCATGAGGGTTTATGCACAATCACTTGAATCAGAAACATAATGCAGAGAACAAACGGCCTTTGTCGATGCTTGTTATAAGTGTACGATCTTGATCATGACTTATAGTGAGGGCGGGGCTTGATCCTATGCTTGTGAGACATTTGAATGGGGCCTCCACTTTTGTGAGCCCCCTTTAAAAAAATATATTTTAAAATAGAAAAATGATAAAAAAAAACAGATTTTAAAATTATAATTATATAAAAATATTTATAATGGACTAAAATTTTCTTTTTAAATTTTAAGTAAACAAAAAATATTTTATCTTAAAAATAATTTTAACTTATTTATATTTCAAAAAAATATCTTTAAAAAATTTTGTTTTGGATAGGGCCCCAAAATTTCAGGTCTGCTTATAGTGATTGAAATAGAACAAAAGCTTTCCCTTGGTACAGACATCTTAGTGTAATCTCACAAGGTGTTTAAGCAAGCGTTGAACTTCGATTCACTCTTTTAGATTTCTTCTTCCATGTCAGAGGTTGCTGTTGATCCTGTTTCAGTGGTTGTCTCAGTCAAAGGATCCATTATATGCTGTGAGGCAGCAATCTACCAAATCTGAGCTCGGTACGAGTTCATCTGCGCAACCAAACAAGACAGTTGATCAAACATACCACTCTGTTTTACACTGCACCAACTGGTTCAGAAATACATGAATAACTAATACCATGACGGTCTAATTGTCAATCCCACCGCTGAATATTTAGTCTAAAGTTTCCCGTACATCTATACAAAATTTCAGTCAGATCACCACCTGAATGAACCTTACACGTTCTCTTGAATTTGCTGTAACAGAGTAGTATCTCTGTTTCTTCAAATTTGGATGATTCCGGACCAACTTTGAAGGTGATTTGCTAATTAGTTATAACTCCTATTTGTCATCTGATTGATCGTATGAGTTTTCTGCAATGTGATCTTTCCATAGATAAATTTATTTGGATCCAATTCCATTTGATCTGACCGGAAAACCCCTCCAAATTAGCCTACATACAAACTGATATTTCTGAGTTTAAATTGCAGATTTTACAGAGGTTTCTTGTCCAATAAGGTAAGTCAACAGAATGCTTATCCGAAGGAAATAGGGTTCGGACTTACTTTTGTTAGAATCCTGGGTAGATGGTGGTTAAGTGTATACCTCAGGATTACCAAACCAACTCCTCCTAAAGTGTCGGAAAGCCTTCAAAGTTGTCTCTTCCCCTTTGTTGTACTTCCCTTATTCTTCTTGTTCTCCTAGGGGATGATAGGATCTCATCCAACAAGCAAGTTTATGATATGCTAAGACTTAGACCCATCAGTTTTCTCCTCTAGACACATTGAACAACACGTCAATTATACCAAGAAACATGACCAGATATGTATCAGAACATAACAGAGATAAGACAAAATGGTGGACCTGAGTACGTGACATTGTATCTTCCCTCCGTTGGACGCTGGGTTCCAAGTTTTTGCAATCATGTTCCTATAGATATACATAGTTGAATGTTATGGAGTTGTTTAAGACAATGAGTAGAGTGCTTAGTATGCTAATTTCATCATGATTACACTGAAGGAAACTTGTTGTGCTAAGTTATACTCCCTTTTTTTTTACTATGTATCAGATGCTTTTTTGACTATGTATCAGATGCCTCATTTTGACTAGGAGGAGGCCCTTACTAGTATACTAAAATAGATTAAAAATTGATCTTCAATAGTTTACTCTATATTTTATTCTATAAATAATATTCTCTTTCTATTTATATGACCAATACTTTTTATTTATAAAATCTACGATTTAATCTCATAGATTTTGTTTTTCACAAAATCAGTGCATATTTTCAAGTAGAACAAACAAGAATTTTACAAAAAAAAAGATGTAGTCAACAACATGACCAAGAAGCTCTTTCTCCATCTATCATTTGGACAATATTTTTAATGATTCTGGTAAATATGAAAGCAATTTACTGGAATATTAAGTCACTACTACCTATGGTTTTAATTTTTATGTTTTGTTCGTTATTTTCAACTTTGCCTTTAGCTAATCTTATAAAATCATGTATATTTCAAGTGTTTTATTTTTTAATCAATTTTTTTACTTCAAATTTGATTAATAAATTAAATGTCATATCTCTTTTGGTGAATATCAACATAGATTTGATCCTCGTAGTACCTTTAATTTTTCGTTGCAAATTGCTAGTTGTTCCTCAAACAATATTTTAATATCTTGGTGAATATGGAAGTAATTTAACGGAACATTAAGTCACTACTATATCTGGTTTAAATTTTATGTTATGTTGCTTATTTTTAACTTAAATACTTGTTATCTTTGGCTAATCTTATAACATTATATATGCTTCAGTTGTTCTAGTTTTATTCAATTTTTTACTTCATATTTGATTAATAAATTATATGTCATGTCTCTTTTGGTGAATTTCAAAATAGATTTGATCCTATTAGTATCTCTTGTTTCTTTGTTGGCAATTGCTAGTTGTTTCTCTGACAATATTTTAACGATCTCGGTAAATATGAAAGAAATTGAATAGAATATTAAGTCACTACCATCCTTAGTTTTAATTTTATGTTATGTTCCTTATTTTCAATATTAATACATGTTTTCTTTGGCTAATCTTATAAAATTATATATATTTCAAGTGTTTTAATTTTTATCAATATTTTTACTTCAAATTTGATTAATAAATTATATGTCATATTTTTCTTTGGGATGGTTACTATTTAAGAAAACCGAAATGAGATAAATAAAACGACATCGTTTGGGATGGTTACTATTTAAGGCCCACGACAGGAGGCTCAATATAACCTGAATGTGATGTGAATTGGAGTTAAAAATGCAAAATATTTATTTCTCTTATAATCTCACTCCACCCCCCCCCTCTCTCTGGAGCAATACAACAAACCAAACATAGCTTGAAAGTTACAGAGACTATATAATGTGTTATGTGAAATGTATACATATATCTGTAATTAGAACTTGGAATGGAACTATTGCCAAACTCTTTGGGGGCAGTTAGGTTGTAATAACTCTCTCCAACCTCTTGTGTGAACCTTAGAACTTGTACAATAGAAGCAACATAATCTTGTGAAATTTGTACACTTTTTTAATTAAATGCCAAGAGACAACAATATATTTTTCTCTGGAAATGTTTGTGGAGAAAACAATGAATGTAATGTGGACCGATTTGGTGCAGGACAAGAGACCAGAAGCATTGAACATGTCCAAGTTCGAGAATGAGAGCCACTTTTCACTCTGATTCTATACATGTATGCTTGTTAATTTGATTCTATCAGAGTAACAATATGAATCATTTTTCTTGTAAACAGGGGTGTTCTTGGTACTAATCTTTCATTAAAAGAATATTTTTATTTATTTGATCTTTTATTAATGCATTACAACAAATTTTCCTAGCAAAATCTTCCCTAGGTCATTAAGCATTGAGCATTACATAACTCATACAACAAATGTGTGTTTACAAGCAGGTCAGTCTCAAAAAGCTGAAACATAACAGCATATAAAGAGATATCACTCCTGCATCAGTTGTCTTGTTCATCCTCTTCTTTGATCCATCAAGCTTTGATTGATTCAAGTCCAAATCTTCATTTTCTCAAGTGCATAATCTCACAGTGCATGCCACAGCTTGTGCCCAGAACTTCAACCTTGCTTTGACATCATCAGGATTATCCCCTATTTTCAACGCATTTTATATAATCAAAAAATCTGAAAATGCAACAAAAAATGTTATACTAAAACATTTCAAAAATAGGGCTTACCAGGACTAGAGATCTTCCAGCTAGCTATAGGACTAACGTGAGACTCAAGCATCATCGGCGTTTTCTTCTCAGGGGAATGATCTTGATCCATAAACTTCTGACTCATCGAGTAACAAAGCTCAAGAGCTGGTAAAGTATTACAAAGCTCAGGAATCTCCTCGTAGTTAAACCCAAAGCCTAGATCTACACAGCCTTTAAGCTCCTCGAGATCATCGTCCGTTAAACTCTTGGTCCTCTTCAAATCATCTACAACGTAACCTTCAAGCAACACATTGCTCTTCTTCTTCTCTAGCTTCTTGGTCTTTTTCATCGACTCACCACCAAACCCATTGTCTATCTCTTCCTCGGATACACTGTACGAGCTGGTGCTCGAGACGTCTGAGTCTGAATCAACGTCTGCCTCGTATGAGGAACAGCGAGAGAGAAAGTCTGAGTCGCACATTGTGATTGTGAAACTCTGTTTTTATTCGCTGGAGAGAGAGAGAGAAGAGAGAAAGTGAAGATAGGAAGAGGGTGAAGAGGTGCTTATAAAGCTATCAACGTGAGACGATTATTTATTGTCTCTTTCGTAATCATCATGTTGTTACTAATCCATGTATGTGATTATTACATGATGATGATCATCATCGTTATTACCATGAACGTGTAAGCCGAAGTTGGGCCGGAAAACTGGGGCCTACCATGTGCGTGTTAGAATCTAGATCAACGAATAGTCATCTCAGAGCACCTTTTGGCCAATTATTCCCACCGTTTTTCAAGCAGTAAAAATATAATAAAAGACTTTTCAGATATGTGATGTCATTTGATCTCTGTATACTATTTGCTATGGTCTAATGTCTATAATATTAGTTAATTAGTTACAGAACTATATGTCTCTAATATTACTTTAAATTCTGAATATATGGTAATTTAAAACTTTTTTTACATTGTTTGAATAGAATCTTAGGTGTGATTGTATATTATTGTTACTTCTTCATCAATCAAATTGTAGTTTAGAAGTTAGGTTTACCTTGCATGTGGAAACTACGTACCATCACACATCATTGGAAAACCTAATTGGTATGACTTGAAACCGACAAATTGATTTTTACAATTCTTGAAGTATTAATTCTTCTAGTTAGGTTTTTAGACGCTAGCGGTTCTCCCAACTTCATATCACATAACGTTTCCATATAAACCAGAAAAAATAGTGATAGACTGATAGCAGACTTGACCTAACTATTATTAAGACTTACATTTTGTAGTTCTTGCAACATTTTTGAGTATATATATATATATATATATATATGTATGTATGCGAAGTTTCAATTTATTGAGTATGATCTTTGTATTAGCTAGAGTTGTCTTCATGTCACAGTTCAGGTTTAATCAAGGAAAAAAGGAAACATATACGTAGGTTATGGCCTTATGGGTCCATACTAAAAGAAAAATGAGTGTGTGGAAAAGGAAGATTGAGTGTTAAAAAGTCCATAGTCCATAGTTGCATGTAGAATCAAACTGCAAAAGGATCACTACAAGAAAACGTATCTTTACCGAGGAAGTTTAACGAGGAAAAATAATCCTCGTAAAAAAACGTTGATTTTGCGAGGAAAGTACGTTGAGAAAGAAAAGCATCGTTATTTCGTCGTAAGTTAACGACAAAAAATATTCGTCGTAAAGACGATGTAAATTGACGTGGCTTTTACGAGGAAATAGTTTTTCCTCGTAAAATCCACGTAAATTTCGCGAGTGCTTTACGACGAAATATTTTACGTGTACTTAACGAGGAAATTTTGAATCCACCAACTTGGTAGGTGGCTCACGTTTTTTTTTTGGCCATACAATTAATTTTCGTCGTAATTTCATAGTAAAATTACAACTACCAGATTCGAAATTTTCTATAAATATGGATGTTGGAACATCATTTTAAACACACCAACAACAAAAAACGTGAAAGAAAAAAAAATGGCTGGCTCTGGGACTATTTACGAGTTGCGGAATTGGATGTATATGCATAGAGATGCTAACGGGAGAGTGACGAAAGAATACCTTGCGGGGCTGGAGACATTTATGCACCAAGCAGATTCAACACCGCTCGCCCAAGAAAGTGGTAAGATGTTCTGTCCTTGTCGGAAATGCAACAATTCGAAATTGGCAAACCGTGAAAATGTTTGGAAGCATTTAATAAATAGAGGTTTCACGCCAAATTACTATATATGGTTTCAACATGGGGAAGGTTATAATTATGATCAGAATGAAGCTAGTAGTAGTAATAGCAATTTTCAGGAAGAACCGGTTAATCATAATTTGCATAATGAACATAGTTACCATCAGGAGGAGATGGTAGATTATGATAGGGTTCATGATATGGTAGCTGATGCATTCGTAGCTCATGATGAAGATGAAGAACCTAATATAGATGCAAAAAAGTTTTACGGAATGTTAAACGCGGCGAATCAACCACTTTACAGTGGTTGTAGAGAAGGTCTCTCTAAATTGTCGTTGGCTGCTAGAATGATGAATATTAAAACTGATCACAATCTACCTGAAAGTTGCATGAACGAATGGGCGGACTTGTTTAAAGAGTATTTGCCGGAAGACAATGTGTCTGCTGATTCTTATTATGAGATTCAGAAATTAGTTTATAGTCTTGGGTTGCCTTCGGAGATGATAGATGTCTGCATCGACAACTGCATGATCTATTGGGGAGATGATGAGAAGCTAGAAGTATGTCGATTCTGCAAGAAGCCACGATTCAAGCCGCAAGGACGGGGACGTAATAGGGTACCGTACCAAAGGATGTGGTACCTACCAATTACAGACAGATTGAAAAGATTGTATCAATCAGAGCAGACTGCTGCAAAGATGAGATGGCATGCCGAGCATACTCAGACGGATGGTGAGATGACTCATCCATCAGATGCAAGAGCCTGGAAACATTTCAACAAAGTACATCCGGATTTTGCTAGCAATAGCCGGAATGTGTATCTCGGATTATGCACAGATGGATTTAGTCCGTTCGGAATGTCAGGGAGACAATATTCATTGTGGCCAGTCTTTCTTACGCCATACAACCTGCCACCGGAGATGTGCATGCAACGGGAGTTGCTATTCTTGACGATATTGATACCTGGTCCGAACCATCCAAAAAGGTCCCTGGATGTTTTCCTACAACCACTGATAAAAGAGTTGAAGGATTTGTGGTCAACAGGGGTGAGGACGTATGACTGTTCAACGAAGACGAATTTTACGATGCGAGCTATGCTTTTGTGGACCATAAGTGACTTTCCTGCATATGGGATGTTGTCTGGATGGACTACACATGGGAGATTAGCTTGTCCATATTGTAATGGAACGACAGATGCGTTTCAACTGAAGAATGGTAGGAAGACAAGTTGGTTTGATTGTCATCGTCGATTTCTTCCCATTGGCCATCCTTACCGAAGAAACAAGAATTTGTTTAGGCACAAAAGGGTTGTGAGAGACACTTCTCCACCATATCTAACTGGAGAACAAATTGAAGCACAAATCGACTACTACGGAGCTAACGAAACAGTTCGTTGGGGTGGTAATTGGCATGTCCCTCGTAATATGCCTGATTCTTACGGTGTTCATCACAACTGGCACAAGAAGAGTATATTTTGGGAGTTGCCATATTGGAAGGATCTTCTTCTGCGCCACAACCTCGATGTGATGCATATAGAGAAGAATTTCTTTGAGAACATCATGAATACAATATTGAATGTCCCAAGGAAGACAAAAGACAACATAAAATCGAGGTTGGACTTGCCGGATATTTGCTCAAGAAGCGAGTTACATATTAAAAGCAATGGACAAGTTCCTGTTCCGATATTCAGACTGTCTTCAGAAAAAAAGTCGGTGTTGTTCAACTGGGTGGCATCAGAAGTGAAGTTCCCCGATGGGTATGTTTCAAATCTCTCTAGATGTGTTGAAAAGGGTCAAAAGTTCTCTGGGATGAAGAGTCATGATTGTCATGTCTTTATGCAACGACTACTGCCCTTTGCATTTGCGGAGCTACTTCCAACAAACGTACATGAAGCACTTGCAGGTTCGTAGTGTTTTATATCACAATAATTTTATAACGGTCTAGTTTGCAAAATAATATACGACTAACAATGTGTTTAATTGTTTTTGGAATATAAAAGGCATTGGAGCATTTTTCAGGGATCTGAGCACACGCACTCTTAAAGAAGAAGTTGTAGAACAGCTTCAGGAGAACATTCCCATCTTATTGTGCAACTTGGAGAAGATATTTCCTCCTGGATTTTTTGACGTCATGGAGCATCTAGCTGTCCACCTCCCATATGAAGCATTGCTTCGTGGACCTGTACATTACGGATGGATGTATCAGTATGAGCGAGCCATGAAATATTTGAAGGGAAAAGCAAAGAACCTCGCCAAAGTTGAAGGTTCTATAATTGCTGGAAGTTTGACGGAAGAAGTTTCTCACTTCACATCGTACTACTTTGCGTCAAAAGTACGTACCCGTAGAAGAGCTCCAAGAAGATATGATGATGGTGGAGTTGCGCCAACATATGCAGTTGCTGGTGTTCCAGACATCTTTAGCCAGATTGGACGGCTACATGAGTTCCAAATATCTTCTTCTCTTCTTTTTTTTTCCAAATTTTCTAAATTGGTGAAAAGCGGGACTTGCTACTTCCTCATAGTATAAAAACTAGAAAAAAAGAAAAAAAGAAAGATACTGGAATTATATGTGGCGAGACTTAAGTCTCACCCACATAAATTCTAATATCTTCTTTTCTTCTTTTTTTTTTCAAATATTTCTAATTTGAAAAGTATTTTGGTGAGGAGTGTGATTTGAGATAGGGTGTGTTTTGTGAGTTTGTGTGTGTGGTTTGAGAAGGAAAGTTGTGGGTATTTATAGAAAATAAAGGCTCGCTAATTCCTCGTAACTGGTTAACTCGTTAATTCCACGTAACCCTTTTCGTCGTAAAAACGTCGTTAACGAAAACGCGGGCCTTTGTATTTCGTCGCTATTTCGTCGTAACTGAAAACGCGGGCCTCTGTAATTCCTCGTAAGTTTACGAGGAATTTACGAGGACAAGTAATCTTATATATATCCCGAGCGAGCTCGCTCCGTCTTTCCTCTCTACTTCCTCTCCACTTCCTCCCTAATTCGTAGCAATGGTAAGTCTCTCTAATTCCTCTCTAGTTTGATTAGTTTAGGATAGATTAGGTGGTTAGTATAGGGAATTTAGATAGGTTTACGGATCTTATGTTATTTAGTGTTGATTAGGTGGATAATGTTGGGAAGTATATGTTCACGAAAATTTAAAAAATTAAATTTTTTTCTCAGGTTCGAAAAGGTAGACTTACTGCCCATTACAGAGAGATGTTTGGTGAGCCGGGTAGTCGTTTAGACCCGTCGTCTTCTTCAGCTCCCGGTTCTTCGGGTCAGGAGACTGTCCCCGAGACTCAGTACACTCAGAGAGTCATTGGATCTCCTTCTTCTAGTGCACCATCGGTTCTTCACGTGCCTCCCCAGATGCCTCCTCCTCCTCCTGTGCCTCCTACGATGCCGGCACCTCCGATGCCCGCGGGCGAGATTCATCCCGATTTGATGGTGCCTCCGAGTGCTCCTTACTCGCAGTACACCGTAGAGGACATTCTCCGTCTGCCAGGCAGAGAAGGTTTACCAGTCATCGACCCCGACCGACCGGACGGAACTTTATGGTATGTTTCATTATTTTTTTATTCTTTTTAAATTCTTTTATAACTTTAAAAAATAATTTATATTTTAAATTTGTATTTTTCAGGTGGGGGATTGACGGATGTCTTGCATCGGACGTAACCGATACGATAAAAGGGTACTTCTCCATGGCACATCCGAACTGGAAAATGACGCCCCACTACGTCAGAAAGACGTGGTTCAAAATTTACGCTGTAAGTTCTATTAATTAAATATATATCTTTAAATTTTTTTATTATTTATATATATATTTTTTTCTAAAAAACTAATTATAAATTATTTTTTCCAACAGCAAAAATATAATTGGGCCTTGGGGATCACTGAGAGGGTGAGAAAGAAGTTTGAAGCGAAGGCGAAAGTTCGCTTGTTGGACACGGTCTCCAACTGGAAGGGTGACTGGATCGTGAAGGGGTATGAGCGTGGCAAACCCGCTGAGCTCACCACGGATGTCTGGGATGGCCTCATCCGATATTGGCGTCTTCCTGATTCCATTAGAATCGCCCAGTCTTGCTCTAACTCCCGTAACACAGTCGATGAGCACGGGAACGGGCCGATGCTTCACACTACGGGCCAAAAACCCCACGCCGGTGTCCGTTTGGAAATGGTAATTAAAAATTTAATTATATTAAATTTTTAGTATATTTTTATATATATTCTAATTAACAACTTTCTTAAATGTTTTTTTAGGCCAAAGAGACGGGAGAATTCCCGTCTCTTATGCAACTTTACGAGAGGACCCACAAGAACAAGGCGGGCCGATTTATAGATGGCAAGTCCGAGCAAATCTACAACGATTTGGCTGCTCGGGTTGAAGAACGCCAGACCCAGCTGACCCAACAGTCCACCGATGGATTACCCGTCACCTTATCCACACCTGAAGTGGATAAGCTTTACGAGGAGGTAAATTTTCTAAAATTTTAATTTTTTTAAATATTCATTTAATTTAACTTTAAATTTTTACTAACAAAATTTATTTTTTGTTTTTAAGGTTGTCCCTAAAAAAAAGGGACGGACGTTGGGGATTGGTTCCGTCAACGATGTTCCGAGAGCGACATCGTCTTATGTTCAGCGACGGGATGAGGAAGTCTCTCAGCTGCGTAGGGAGTCCGAAGAGCTGCGTAGAGAGTCTACTCAGCTGCGTATAGAGTCTACTCAGCTCCGATCTCGTATGGGTGGACTCGAGGGCTTCTTGGACGTTGTAGCGGCCACAAATCCGGAATGGGCGACTTTGTTGAGGACCATGCGACAACAAAATCCTATCCCAGGCCAGTCACCGACCGACGACTCACATGCCGAGGCGGATGTTCAGGCGAGGAGTGATGAATTCTACGAGGCGATTAATTAACGACCACCCTTAGTTCTTTTTAATTTCGGTTATTGTATTATGAATTCAAAACTTATTTCTATATAAAATATTTTGGTTTTGATTTTTTTAGAATTTTAATTTTATTAATAATTTAAATTATATTTATAATTATATTTATAATTATAATTTTTTATATTTCTATAAAATAATGAAACGAAGTAAATTCGTAGCTAATTTTGCGGCTTCTTTACGTGGAAGCTTAACGTGGTTTTTACGAGGAAACATTTACATGGAAATAACGTGGAAATCTATCAAGGTTTTTACGTTTTCTTTACGTGGAAAGCTCTCAAGGTATTTACGTTAATTTTACGAGTATTTATTTACGTGGGTTTTACGAGGAAAGCTTTTCGTGGTATTTACGAGGAAACTTAGCGACGTCCTTACGTGGAATCTTTACGTGGTCTTTACGACGAAATATCCTCCTTCGCTTTTACGACGAAATTATTTCCTCGCTAACTTACGACGAATTAGCGAGGATATATGCGTTACGACAAACGTATAACGACGAAACGCGTTTCCTCGCTAATTCGTCGTAACACTGCTTTTACGACGAAGTAACGAGGAAAACTGCCCTCGTAAAACTTGTGTTTTCTTGTAGTGGATGCTTGTGTATATATTATATTACATGTGTTAGTCACAAATTCATATCTAACTCCTCGCGGCCGCAACAAGAAGTCGTTGCTCCAAACTTGTTAGGTTGCTTCAATTATTACTGAAATACATTTGTACTCAACAACTATAAAACATAGAAATAAGGAAAAAAAACTAATTTATTAGAGATCTATGGAGACTAAGCTGTTAGATAATTTAATTATTGCCAATCTAATTATAAACAAATCACTTTCGGCCTGCCAGAAGTCACTGGCCTCGAGATGCGCCACATCAGTTTTACATTACCTTACGACTTAAAAACAATTTTTAATACGACAAGTAACTTTAGATTCCACCATAACATTTTGTTTTTATCTTATTTTGTAGATATTGGCAAGCAAAACTAAAGTGTGATTTATCTTCTTTGGAATGATCGACAAATGTTTATGAGATGGCAAATCAATGGGATTACTATTACGGTCGCTTACCAAATCGAGACAAAATCTTTTGCACCCGCGTCCCGCGCTAATTGATGTATCATGTATATATATAAGTAAGATAAATTATTTTTTTTGTTGTAATATATTTATATAGCCACCTATCTAATTATTTAAATTGTAGAATATAGTTAAGTTTGAATGATATGAATATAAAAATCCATAAATCGACTACATCATACTAGGTATTAATTGGTTAACCAATCTCAAAAGATTTTCCTGAAAACTCCTTGCTGTGAACAGCTAAAAACAGAATAAACAATCATAAAGAAGAAAAAGTGTAGAAGCCAAAACAAGATTGCTTCTCGAAATTTCTAATGGGAAAATAAAATATGAAATAAAATGATCGTGGTCCAGCTTTTGATGAGCTAATTGGCTTCATTGACAAACTAACATGACTTTGATCTATGGTGCATCGGCGTCAAATGGATACAAACGTGTCATTGCTAATATAAGATGTCATGATGAATCATGGTGGCATGGTATATGCATCATACCATCATTTTCCTTCAAGGGAAGTGGGTATATACATAGTCAATATAAAAGAAAGAGACATGGGTTGGTTTCATGTATTATTGTACATATAGAACGAAAGGCTTCAAATGATTGTGGTAGTTATGGGGCTGCAAACAATGTTAACATAAATGCGATTATTGCATACTGAATAAACGATGTTTGTTTGAAATTTTGAATTGATAGAAAATATTTATTCGTTTAAATTGTAATTTCATATAATAACAAGTGTGAAATTGTTGAGATTAATAGATTATATTTATATTGTTATACATACATAATTATGTTCCAAAATCGTGTATCATCACTAATGTGGTTGGTAATACACAATTGTTCTGGACGGTATAACATGTCTTAGACTTTTGTTTTCAAATAGTTGACTATATATATTGGACCAATCGACTTAATCAACGTCTAAGTGTAAATTAAGCAATACTAATGTCTATACATTCGTTTTGAAATGCTCTCATTTTTATTTATTTAATAATGTTTGTTTATACAAAACTTGTGCACGTAATTCATAACAATTAGTAACCGGTAACTTTCATAAACACACACATATGATATATATAAATCTGATAACCATCAAGTAAGCTTGTTTGTATTAACAAACCATCAAATTAATGTAAAAAAGAACACAAATTAATTATTATTTAGTTTATAGAAGTTTTTATTCAATAACAAAACAATGAACAAACGCATGTGGAAATGTAAGGGATTACACATGTGAACGAGAGAAGAAGACAAAAGGCAGGGAAATTGCCACGGGTATAGTTTACCATAATAAATTAGGGTTTAAAGGTTTTAGAGGGGTCATCCCCTATATATTAATTGAAAAGCATTTGAAAAAATGTAACCTCAATTTTGTATTAATTAAAAAAGACCCCTTGCTTATGTGGCACATCTAAATACCTTCTAAATCTATTTTCTAAGAATTCTAGAGCACCTAATATAAACTATAGTTTAATCTAAAGTTGTCCCATTTTTCCATAAGTATATAACACTATAGAACATTAGATTAACCTAAAATATAAGAAGTATATATTCTTTCCTTAAATAAAAGCTACGGAATTACCTAATATGATTTACATATATAAGGCAATAAATGATTATGATTAATAAAGATTTGATAACAATTTTGCATCTTTCTTCTTTTTTGTTTAATTTTATATTATTTAAAAATTAAACAATCACAGTAACCATATAATAAAAATAAATAGATTTTCTCTTATATGTTATATTTTGAATTTTTTAAAATGATTTTAAATTACAAAAATGAGAAAACTTTATATGTTATATATATTTTTTTAAACGGTTTTAAAGTACAAAAATGAGGACACCTTATATGTTATATTTTTCTTATATGTTATATTTTGAATTTTTTAAAATGACTTTAAATTGCAAAAATGTAAGTTTTCCTAAAGTATACGATTAAAAACATTAAAATGACATGTATCAATTCGATGGTTGGTCTGAAAGCTTTCAAAACCATATGGAAGATAAAAGTCAAAATAGTTCAACTGTGGAAACAATACTGTTCACTTTTTTCAAGAATATGTTCCATGGAAAAAATAAGGTTTTTGTGTCATAATTTGTTTAATGTCCACTAGAGAACATTATACTAACCTAAAATATAAGAAGTGTGTATTCTTTCCTTAAATAAAAGCTACGAAATTACCTAATATGATTTACATATATATGACAATTAATGATTATGAATAATAAAGATTTGATAACAATTTTTGCATCCTTCTTCACTTTTGTTTTATTTTATATTATTAAAAAACAATCACATTAACCATATAATAAAAAAACAGATTTTTTCTTATATATTATATTTTTGATTTTTTAAAATGACTTTAAATTACAAAAATGAAGAAACCTTATATGTTATATATATATTTTTTAAACAACTTTTAAAATACGAAAAATGATGACACCTTATATGTTATATTTTTCTTATATGTTAGACTTTTTCTTATATGTTATATTTTGAATTTTTTAAAACAACTTTAAATTATAAAAATGTAAGTTTTTCTTAAGTATACGATTAAAAACATAAAAATGACATGTATCAATTTGATGGTTGATATGAAATCTTTCAAAACCATATGGAAGATAAAAGTCAAAATAATTCAACTGTGAAAACAATACTGTTCATTTTTTTTCAAGAATGTGTTCGATGAAAAAAATAAGGTTTTTATGTCATAATTTGTTTAATGTCCAATCCGATCAACCCATGATAAATTAATTATAGTTTTGTTCCATAATTTTTAATAAAAATTGATTCGATAATAAATTATATAATAACAACAAAAAATATTGTATATGTATAAATAAAATAATCAAATATATAAATTATCGATAATATATACAAATAAACTTACCTTGCGTAAGGCGCAGGTCTTATCCTAGTTAAAGATATAAAAGACAAAAAAGAGACCCAACAACTCAAGTGTTTCTTTTTCTGCTTCTTCGGCTCAACAAATCAGCACCACATTTCACACTAGTCTTCACGACATTCATGTTCTCGTTGGTCCTTCATTTCCATCACTATCATTTATCCATTTACCACAAGCCTACTATTCTTTTATCATTTTAAAGTTTACTTTTATACATCACGAGATTAGTACTAAAATTATAACTATATACTAGTTTTTTAAAGATTTTTATAACTATATATCATTTTGTTTCAACAGAAATTAAAAGAAACTAGTTGAGGAAAAAATGAAACAATGGCTAACATAACATCAAAAAACTTATTAATATTTTCTGTAATCAGAAAACTTTAGACCAAACCTCAAACTTATTTATGAGAACATATATTCACAGCCAATGCGACGGAAGAAATGAGTACTATCCCATATATTCACAGCCAATGCGACGGAAGAAATGAGTACTATCCCACTTTTATCGAGAAACTTTGACAGCAGAAGTATCATGGAACCCATTGGAGGCTAGAATGCTAATAAGTAATAACCATATCTAAAAGAGGATATCCTATTTCAGATAAGTACCAAAAACATAAAAAATGATTTACCAAAAACACAAACATGCATTGTATGGTGACACATAACACAACACAACACAAAAGGATACACTATAATATCCAATCATACATCTTGGTGGCCCTTTTATGTCTCTTGGGTTATTGCCATGTCCAAGTACAATAAATGTTTCTGTTTCATCACCCTTTACTATCCTCTAATCAATTAATGCTGTGCCTAAAAGACAATATATCTTTATTTAACAGAAAAAAAGAAGATAGATACTAACACAGTCGACAAGTCTTATGTTTGCGAATCAACCATTCATCTATTCAATGCTCTTGTCGAGAGTCTATGCTTTGATCATAGACACATGCATCATAGAAAGATTTGCAAACAAGACTGGAATCCAAAGTCCCTAATCGTATTTATTATCAACAAACACAGTTCCTAACACATCTTGGTTTACTCTGTGATATACCACCAAGCTAAACCGGAACCAAATCTTGGTTTGCTCTGTGATACAACATATGAGCATGAGCCACTCAAGATCCTTGCTCTAGCAACCCATCCATGTCATTGCTCTCGCTGCTACTCCCCCAACCACTGTTCTTTCCCCACGCCCTGTCTTTCCAAATCTGTTCAACTTCAGAAAACGTTAGCCCCTGAGTCTCAGGCACAAACACAATCACAAACACAGCAGCCAGAACCGCGATCCCCGCCAAAATCAAGAACGTCACTCCAGTACCAGCAGCTTCAGCTACCGACAAGAACGTTTGCGCCACAATCAAATTACTGATCCAGTTAACCGTTGCAGACATCCCTCCGCATATACCTCGGTACTGTTGCGGATATATCTCCGAGTTCACCGTCCACGGAACCGGTCCCATTCCCGGTGCAAAGAAAGCAATGTAGAGAGCTAAACCAAGCACAGCGAGCCAACCGTAGAGCCCTCCATCAGATGATGATGCGTCAGACTGTTTGAAGAAGGAGACAGAGAGGATAATGAGAGAGATAATGACACCGCATAGACTCGAGAGAGCAAGCTTCTTCCGTCCACAGTGGTCGATGAAGTAGATCCCCACGACAGTACCAGCAGCGTTCATGGCAGCAACGATGAGAGAGAGTAAGAGAGCGAGCTGGTTTGAGTGAAAGCCAGCCATTTGCACTATCGTAGGGCTATAGTACATGACGGTATTGATCCCAGTGAATTGCTGAAACGCCTGCAAATACAGGTTTTATCTTTCATCAAATCTTGAGTCCTATTACAAGACTGAAAAACCAGACAGACATATAAGTAATATATCGGTGTTTTTACTAGTTTCTAACCAATGTTTTGAGTATTTTATGAGTCAAAGTAGGCATGCTGGTTCAGGTAGTTTGAGTAGTTCGGTTCGACCAAAATCTTGACAAACTGAACCGGGAAAAAGTTTGATTCGGTTCTCGGAGGTATCCGGGCAGTTTGGTTTTTAAAAGAATTACCAAAACTAACCGAAGTTTTTGGTTTTAATTATATTTCGGTTAAAAGTTTGGTTAAAGTTGGTTAAGTTTGGGAAATTCTGATAATTTGGTTCAAAATTTTGGTTAATTCGGTTTGAAATTTTGTTAACAAAATTTTCTTTTTGAAAAAACAAACTAACCGATTACCAAACCAAACCAAAAAACCGAAGTTTTTTTTTTTATAAACCTGCCGAATCGAACTGAACTGAACTCCTAACCGAATTATTGGTTCGGTTCGGTTCAAAACATAAGGAGGACTTTCCAATAAGTTACCTGAAGTCCTGCTCCGGCAAAGAACGCGAGTCTCATCTCTTTGGATCTAAAGACTTCCAAGTAGCTAACAGTGTGTTTCCTTTGCTTCTCTTCCTCTTCAGCCGCGGAAAGATGATCAATCTCGTCCTCCAACCTAGAGATGTCATACATTCTCGTCAGCACTTGGATCGCTTCCTCTTTACGGTTCTTCATGAACAGCCACCGAGGAGACTCTGGCATGAACATCATCAGTACAAACTGAACAACAGCGGGAACACCTGAGACACCAAGCATCCATCTCCACGTTCCTGGAACCTGCCAACAAACAATAAATCTCATCAGTTCACAACCTACCAAGAAACGAAAGAAACTGTCTATGTTAACTACTAACCTGTGTGAAAGCGGAGTTAATAAGGTATGAAAGAAACTGTCCACCAGTGATCATCAACACATTGGTGCTCACAAGTCCACCTCTCACTTCGGACGGAGACGCTTCCGCTATATAAACGGGCGCAGTCACAGAAGCAACACCAACTCCTAAACCAACCAAGAAACGACCAGCGATCAAAACATACGGATCAGGCGCAGCAGCCATAACGATTGCTCCAGCTGCAAAGACGACATCAGCAAACATGGTGGCTTTTTTACGTCCGTAATAGTCATTGATCCAACCTCCTGCTGCCGCACCGAGTATAGCACCAACTAAAGCCATACTTACAATAGTTTCCTAAAAAAAAAAAAATCATTCTTAAAGAAAGTTACCACAGCTTGGAACAGATTAAACAATAAAGCAACATACCTGTAAGAAACTACTCTGCTTAACAACATCGAAGTCATCCTTAATGTACAAAAGGGCACCAGAGATTACACCTGTACAAAAGAGCAATTCTTAAATCAGACAGAACCAAGTTTTTCAACTGAAATTACGAAACTTTCACAAATGGGTCAGTGGAGAATTCAAATCTAAGGCATAAAAACATTTTATTTCACGGTCGGGAATAAGAGAGAGACCTGTGTCGTAGCCGAAGAGGAGACCACCTATGCCGGCAGTAACAGTCAAACCGAGGATGTAAGAGTTCCCAAAATAAGACATTCTTCTCTCAGGGTACATATCCAAGTACCCTGAGCTCCCAGGCGCCGACGGGATCGTCAATGTCATCTTTAACTCTCAATCTGAGAATTTCGCCGGAAGTTCAACAAGAAAGATGAATAAAGATTTCAAATTTAACGGATTGTGGTGGAAACTCCGAGACTCGAGGAGGATAAGATCGGAGGATCTGGATTGAGAAGACGCCGAGGTGAAATGTGACGGCACAAATCAAGCCGTGAGAAAAGAAAAGAAAAGACGTCAGAAACGTGAAAAGATAGGAGACAGAGGAGAGGGATCATTTGGATTTACACGGCGAAGACTACAGAGACAATAATAGTTTTTCTATTTTTTTGGAAAAATAGAGCAAGAATGTTTTATCCTTTTGAATTAATTTATCAGTTTCGGACATAATTGTCCTAGTAATAATGAAAATAATTATTAAAAATTATATAGAGTTCAGAAAAATCTGAAATACAACCATGAGAATTTTTTTATATGTTTTGATATAAGAAACTAAATTCCAAATAAAATTGGGAAAATAGGCGAAGACTACAAGACAATAATAGTTCTTCTATTTATTTATTTTTGGGGAAAATTGGGAAAATAGGCTAAGAATGTTTTACCCTTGTATTCTTTTGCATTGATTTATCAGTTTTGGACATAATTGTTCTCATAATAATGAAAATAATTATTAAAAGTTATATAGAGTTCAGAAAAATCTGAAAAATCAATACAACCATGAGAATATTTTATATGTTTTGATAAAAAAAAAACTAAGTTCCAAAAAAAATTGAATATGTTGATCTAGATTTGGTATATATTATAATTCTTGTTATAAAGATAAAATAGACATTATAAATTGTTTTAATTTATTTATATTATTAAAATAAATTAAGCAATACATTAAATATATAATAAACATTTATATTTTTCGCATATCTTATATTTTTTAAAATTAAATTAATATAAGTGTTAATATCACTAATCAGACCCCAAAAAAAAGGAAAGTGGTCAGTTCCTAAATTAGCAAAGAAAAAAAGGACTAAAAATATAAAATAGTTCGGACAGATACACAAAAGCGGACCAGACGGTCTGAACAGAAGCTTCGATTTGTTGGCCAAACTCCCTCTTTCCTTTCTAGTTTTTTTTTTAAAAATAAAAGAAAAAGTTGTTTACTTTAAACGTGTGAGCGATCTCTTCGCTCTGAAATTTCAACCCTTGTTGCTGTTCATCCCCTAGATTTTCGCCGTCGTGTTAGACAAGTATCTCTCATCTTTCTTCCGTCTGAAATCGAGTTACGTCTCCTCAACTTCTCCACTTATCGCTTTGTCTTAATCCTTTCCTCTGTAAGTAATCTTCATTGTCTGTTTCTTGATAAGTAATCGGTTGTTTTAGAAATGAAATTGAAATAAAGTTTCTTACTTTATGTTGAAGTTTCATTTGGATTCATGAAAGATTGGATTTTTATTTGAAGGGTTTTGGGGGTTTTAAAGGTTATAGAATTAAAGATGTTCAGAGTGGCAATTCATTTTACTAAAGATTGGATCTTTATTCGATGACTTTAGATTGTTACCATCGGAGATTATTGTTGACAAGTCACAAAGCTGAAGAATGCGAGCGCCAGCTTTGTTTGCGCAATGCTTGCCTGGCTTGCTACCTCAGGATCGTGGCGGTGTCTCTGCACTGTCTGAAAAGGATTTGCAGCTTCCAACACCAGCTGTTGAGATCATACCTTCTAAGGTTGTTGTTTGCTCTTTGTCACTACCATTATAGTAACTTTCTGATAAAAGAAGAAGTAGTTTCTTATGACAAATTAGATGTAATTTACCATTTAATCTTCATAAAAATCTGAGAGAAATAAATATTTTTTTTTCTTTCCATTTTATGTATGGAGTAGACTTGTTATATATATATACCTTGCAACTCTAATTATTTCTTTGTTTCTTTTGTTTTGTAGACATCATCTCATAACAGGTATTCAGGGGAGAATCTAGATGTTCTTGGTTTACCAGTTTTTAAGGTACTACTAATTCAATTTTAAAGACAATTAAAAAACCAGTAGTAATGAAAGAAAAGAAATTAACTTATCAATTCACTTGGCTTTTCAAACCTCTTGTAGGGGAAAGTAAGTGTTGCTGATATCATAGGGATCTCTGGTTCAGAAACTGCTCCTTCTAAATACGAAGGTGTGTGCTTCAAATCCACTTGCATCTGATGCTTTAATGTACCATAATAAACTGTATTTATCTACAAAACTATTGTGTAGGTTCTCTGAAAAGTTGGGATAGTTCCATTGTTCTAGTTGATGTCCTTAAAAACGAGATCCGTGATGGACAGCTTAGCTTCAGAGGCAAAAGAGTCCTTGAGGTACTTCCTCCTCACACTGAACAGTCCCCTAGCTTAACACTTATCTACTTCAGTATCCTGCAATGAGCCTAAGACATTCTTCATTACAAAGCTTGTGACATTAAGTTCTTATTATAGATGTTCTGACTTAACACTTTTGTCCCCCTTTGTATGACGACTTGAGCAGCTAGGTTGCAACTATGGAGTCCCAGGGATATTTGCCTGCTTGAAAGTAAGCAACCCTACACTGGAACATAGCTGTTACTGACTTACTGTCACAAGTCTCATAATCTAATCTCGTTTTGCTTATAGGGTGCTTCCTCAGTCCACTTTCAAGACCTCAGTGCAGAAACAATAAGATGCACAACCATCCCAAACGTTCTCGCAAACCTCGACCAAGCTCGTGACAGGCAAAGCCGCCAACCGGAAAGCCCGCTCACACCGTCAAGACAAGCCGTCTCTGCGTCTGTCCGTTTCTACGCAGGAGAATGGGAAGAGCTCCCGGCCGTTTTATCAATCATAAGAACCGATGTCTTCGAACCAGCTGCGATGAGCTTGAGTTTCTCAGAGGAAGATTTCAACGACGGATGCAGCAGCCAAGACGGGAGCGTTACAGGACAACAACAGCAAGACTTCTTCTCGAGGCGGTCGAGGAAGCTCTCGGGGAGCAGAGCGTGGGAGAGAGCTAACGGGAGTGATCAAGGAGGAGAGTGTGGGTATGATGTTATATTAATGACTGAGATTCCTTACTCGGTTACTTCTCTCAAGAAACTGTATTCTCTCATCAAGAAGGTTGGTTTCTTGATCCTTCTCTCTTTAGTTCTTGACTTGGTGGTTGTTTGTTTACTTGTTATAGTGATGGTTGTTGTTTCTTTAAACAGTGCCTGAGACCGCCTTACGGTGTGGTGTATTTGGCGGCAAAGAAGCAGTATGTGGGATTCAGCAACGGAGCGAGACATCTGAGAAACTTGGTGGATGAGGAAACTATCTTAGGAGCTCATTTTATTAAAGAAACTACAGACAGAGACGTTTGGAAGTTCTTCCTCAAGTAAGTCTAGAAGGAACACAAACTCATGCATCAGTTTGAAAAGAATTCATATACAAAAACACTTTTCTTATTGTATAATGTAATGCAATATCATTTAAGGTTCAACATGCCTTTGTTTATATCATCTTGATGTTCCTTCATTTTTTTAAAAGAAGTAAACAATCTTACTCTTCTTCTTTTGGTAAATATATTTGGTTTAGCTTAGTTGCCAAAGTAATGGATGAAAATGTATTTTACACATATTTTAATTAATGGCAAGTAAGCATAGTGCTTATTACATAACATGTGGTCTTATGGATGATCAGTGAAAAGCTACAACATCTGATCTAACAATGCATGTAAGTTTTCCTATATATTGTCAATTGACATTGCAATGTAGCAGAGATGATCTAGTAACCATGAGACAGTCATAAGTTACTACTATACCATCAAAACAATTTTAGACAGTATACGCAGAACAAAAATGTATAGAAGCCAGAATAAAAAGGTATTAAATCAAATTGTTATAAGTTCTTGCAAAAAAAATCTCTCATTCGTACAAGAAACTGTAATAATTTGTAAACTTTAATCTCTAGGAACGACATCGTTTAACTGATCAGTACCATCGACTCTGATTCCACTGCGACGGACGGAGTCAAACAACGGCAAAACCCTTTTACGGTGGTGAACAGGTCTTGAGATCTCCTCCTCCGCGTCGATGGAGACGGCGTCGACGCCGAGCTCTCTGAGACGCAGACCGAGCTTCTCGCCGACGCGAGAGGCCGTCTTGGAGTCCCAGAAGCTGTTGGAGCGAGGGAAGCGGTAGAGATTGGCGCGGCTCTGGGCGAGGAACTCTTGCTCGGAGGAGGAAGCCATGGCTATGATGGTGGAGGTTCCTGGTTGAGTCACCTGCGCCGTGATCTTGCGGCAGGATAGGACTAGCTGGAGGAGATGGTGACGGTGGGTCCCGTTCATTGATTGGTTTCTCGATTTGATTTGAGTTCTAAAGATCTCTACTTGGTGCTCACGGAGGAGGATGAAGGAGATCAAAAGATTAGATTTTTACTTCCTTTCCAAGCTCGCTTTCAGTCGCCAATTAAAAAAAAAAAAAATCATGTTTTTATGTCTTAACTGAATTGGGTTCGGATTCGGAGCATAGAGTTTGGTCGGAAAGATTCGTCATCGTACTTCTCTTCTGATGATAAAATAATTTAAATAGAAATGTAAAAACAAAAGCCCGTATAGCTCAGTGGTAGAGCGTCAGTCTTGTAAACTGAAGGTCCGTAGTTCGATCCTGCGTGTGGGCACTTTTTTACCACTTTTAGATGTTTTTGACTTTAGAGATCAGGCAGTAATTTTAACAATTTTCTAGTTGAAATTTTCAACATGAAAATTGTTTTATCAAGTTCGTTAATATTATTATTCATAAATGGATGGATATATGAGTATAAGAAAACATACATTATTCCATATTGGCAACAATAACAAAAAGAAAACCATAAACATATATAACATGGTTATGGTCGATACTAATGGGGGTGAAGTCAACTTAGCACAAGAGCATGCATATGCTTTTATCTTTTCCAAAATGTGTGTGCATTGTCCTGTAAGGCTGTAACCCCGATGTTAATATATATTACTTATTGTTTGTAGGTAATTAAGGAATCCCAATTTTTTCTATCCACCCGTTGATTGCGTAATACACAGAATATGCCAAATTCATGTGCGACTGAGAGTCTTTGACGTAGAAATATTGTATTGGATACTTGTTGTAGAGTTTAGAACTTTGGATCAACTTAGAAACAAAGCCTAACACTGAATGACGAAAAGAAGAAATATAATGTAGTTGATATCTACCAGAAAACACACACAAATTAACCTGGTGTCGAATGTTACGTGTGATGATAACCAAAGTGGATCACGAGTGGAGTGACCACTCCACTACCGAGAATCATTGCAATTTGCATCTAAGAACGAAAGTAAAGGAGGAAAAGTTAAATACAATAGTAAGTATTTGTCAAATAAAAAGGGGAAAAAGCTTTAGGATTCATATTTTCCTAAACACATGAATGAAGTGAAATATAATAAGAAAATACAGCAGATGATGACAACTATAGGTATGAATTATGAGTGGAGCTGGCTTTAGTTGAGCTGGATGACAACCATGTAGTAGTCCATGAGACTTCTCACAAAGTCAAGTGTCCTTGGATCCCGGCCAGTTACACGACACCCCGTGAGAATCTATGATAACTTTTAATTATAAACCAGTTTAGTTAATCTTTATTCTATACTCCCTTCCTGAAAGTAGAATTTTGTAGATTTATTTTTTGTTTCAAAATAAAATATTTTCTAAAATTGTAAGTTACTTTTAGTAGTTAATGTTAAAAAGTTATATACTTTAAAAAACATTAATTGAAAATATTTGAATTGGTTGCATACTATTAGTTGATATTAATTTCTTGTTTGGACAAGCTCTACTACTTAAAAAAAAAACTATTTTTGTTGTTGTTGCTAAAAAAAACTATAATTCTTATTTTCTTGTTCACAGTTTCAGAAAAATTGCAAGGTTAGTATTGGCCATGCAAGTTGCTACTTGCTAGAGTTCTAGTTTGATACTATTAACTAATTTTGATGGAAATCTCATAAAACTTCGTTTACTAAACATTTCTATATGCTAGTATTTTTTATAACAATACCCATGACTAGACTAGTTCTTCTTGGGTTTACTTTCCAACGACTACTTACTTACTCCTTTCTTACCAAACTCTCGCAGCTCTTTTTACTAAAATGTTACTATTAATTCCTAGTAATAAATGGTTGTTGAGCAAGTAGGTCCACGTAGAAGAAGTGAACCAATGGAATGGCGACAACCTTCGAGACATGAGGAGATCCAACGGTCATAACCTAACTTTGGCGTCATTCTTGGCGCGTTTTTTGGTTCCTCAATGTCTTCTTTGGATTCTCAGACCCGTTAAGTTTTCATCATTAAAAAGCTTTCAAACACTTGTTTGTTGTTTTGCTGATTCTAGAAATATTACATAAATTGTTGATGTAGCGAATAGCGACTAAAACCTTTGTTTGTCTTGACTATTTACATCACTCGAGGGAGGCATCAAGACCACTTGAACAAAAAATATAAGAAGTGGTGGTGTAAAGTCTACTCTGCAATGAAGACCGGCACATTTATCACATAAAAGAAGTTAAAATAACCAAACAAATGGGGACAGGAACCAAACATCAACCATTATAACAACGCGGTTTTGGACATTACTTCCTTTATAATTTAACACAAAAGCGATGTATATGTTTAACTACACCTCTATCTTCTTCACGCGTTTTCTGCACCTTCTTTACTTTTTTTTTAATATAAGATCGAGTGACCTTTTTTACTATATCAAACATCTTTTCATTAAAATATATATTAACATTTGCTTAATATAAGAAAAAAAAAACATTCGCTTAATATGGTACATACACTTAATAGATTCGGTATATCACGGCTTTTTCTACTTTTAAACCTTTGTTTTGAGGAGATATATATCAGTTATTTTATTAAAATAGATTAAATTTCATCAAAAAAGATAGAGAACACAAAACTATAGTTATTTCATTTAATTTAGTTTTCATGTCAAAAGTTTAAATAAATTATTTATCAATGGTTTATCAAATCTTCACATTTCTTTGCAATAATTTTTTTTAATTTTCCAAAGAAATAGTAATGTCCAATGTATTGTAAATAATTAAGTAGATGATATGATTTTTCAGGTCAAATTGTATACATTAACATTAATCTGAATCAAAGACTACGAATCTCTAACGTTTTTATAATGATTCCAGAAGTTTTGGATCTTAAATTCACAATTTCAAAAAAAATAAAATTGATTTCTTAAAATTCTAATTTAAGTTAACATTTCTTAATAAATAGAAAAAAAACTAATCCATTACATTAAACCTAGGCTTTAAAACATTTTGATAAGTCTCTAGAGTTTCAAACATTTTGTTCTAAATATGTTTGAGAAGTCATGCTTAGACTAATCTCTCATTCCCTTTGTTTGATTTACTAGTCGTTTAACTCGTGTTCTTTTCCACTTTAAATCGTTCCCATTTCTGTTTACTTTCTTCAAACCAAAAAGAAAGTTGAAATTAGTATACAAAAAAAGAAGTTAAAATTGAAGAACGTTAAAGAGTAACGTATATGTTGATTTTTTTTGAACATTCGTATATGTTGATTAAAAATAGCTTCAACGGTCATTTTTTTTTTTTTCCCAAATTGAAATTCATTCATACGATAGATTAATACAAAAGCTGGCAGATAAAAATATCTCCAGAGCCAAGAGCCCAAAGAACAGGCAGCTAGAACCCACACCGGGGTAACTTTCGAACACATCTTTAACTAGGCAAAAGAAATACCACACACTACGACTCAATAAACTAGAACAACTAAACCAAAGCAAATGACAAATCAGTGCAAACAATCTCCTAAGAAGCAGATAACAATAATCTGGATAAATCGATGCTGCCCTCAGCACGCCATACGAACCATCCACTTGTAGAACCCAAAGACACCGTAGTGCCTTCTCAACCCGGATCTATCGCTGCTGCCTATGGCCCGCCAAACGATACCATCCCCTCTCGTAACTAAGAACCAAGACTTCACAACCCGACCAGAAAGATCGTTTCACGATCCACACAACTCTCGGATACGGTATGAACCACTCTCTGACGTCCATTTTGCACCTAGATAGAAGTCCACCAAAACCTCCACACAACCAAGCTTCGTCGCTCAAAACCCATAACCATGATAAACACTAGCACACGTAAGCGACGAAAGATCAATGTAGCCACTACAACTGGAAGATAATTTTGCAACTGAATGAGTCAAAGCACAACCCGCTGAAACAACACTGCCCTTTTGCACCATAATGAGAACAACCCATCCCAAACACATTACCGAGTAGATAAAATGTGGACCTTGACACCTCAAACGGACAGGATAAACGAATTCCCAGCTTCAAAGGTGTGGAGCACAAACCACCGGTGAACCAAAAGATTCCACTCCGACGATGGGATGTATGGCTCCACCACGCACCTGCAACAAAGTTCACTTTGACTACTCCATCCTCGTGAAACCTTCCGGCGTGTTGCCTCCGAGAACCGTAGAAGCAAACCTCTTTTCCACCGGCCACTAATCCTCTCCTCCAATGATCTCACCGCCGCAGGGGAAGCTAGATCGATGGTGGAGGAGGCGTCTGTCAATGTCACGCGCCGTTGTCGAGAAGCTATCATCAAAGATCTTAAAAACGAAAAATCAGATCTGACGAAGCTTTAGCCCTAAAAGCCGACTCCCCTAGCGATAGCCCCACCGTAAGTCTCGCCACTACTCCAAAGAACACCAGGATCTGTCACCGTCGCTCACCGAATCGAGCTCAGGTTAAAGAACCCAATAACTCAGAGCAGCCTGCATATCAACTCCATGGAAGCATGAAAGCATGAGAAGCAAAGGAAAAAGGAGAAAAGAGAATGGAGGGGTGCCTCCGACACCGGCAAACACCGGGCCGGAGCTAGAGGATTTAGGTCTTCGGCGTCTTCACGCGAGGAGAGAGCGACGCTGTTTTTCTTAGGTTCCAGTTTCTTTGAATCACTTTCCTTCTCTTTCTTTATTCTTTTGGATGAGCTTCAACGGTCATATAATAGTGAAAAATAATAATAAAAATTTCTCGAAACTATAATATTTAGAGAAATTGCACCCCATACCTTAAACTTTTACCCTAATTAATCAAGTACCCTAACTCCCCCAATGTTATGCCTTCCTCCACAGACACATAGTTGTCACATCCTTGGTATTTTCAATCTTTTCAGTATATTGAGCTAATTTGCTCTAATATTTAATTCTCTGAAAAGATATTATTTAATTACAATAAATAAAATTTTCTTTCTCTCTCCCTCTATAAAACAACAACAATTACCAAGTTATTTCTCTACCACACAAGCTCTGTTTCTAAGCTCTCCTCTCTGTTTTCATCACATTTCGAATAAAGAAGAGTTTGATTTCAACAGTTATGGTGAGAATCTTCCTTCTCTACAATCTCTTAAACTCTTTTCTCCTCTCTTTAGTACCAAAGAAGCTTCGAACTCTCTTCACTCTTTCCTGGTTCGACAAAACTCCCCACAAGAACTCATCCATGTCACTCTCTCCATCACCGTCCTCTGCTCCATCCATAAAAACAGATCCCACCGAGCTAAAACGTGTTTTCCAGACCTTCGACAAGAACGGAGACGGTCGTATCACCAAAACCGAGCTCAACGACTCGCTAGAGAATCTTGGAATCTACATACCAGACCAAGAACTCACTCAGATGATCCACAACATCGACGCCAACGGCGATGGATGCGTGGACATAGACGAGTTCGAGTCCCTGTACAGCTCCATCGTCGACGAGCATCGCAAGGATGGAGAAACAGAGGAAGAGGACATGAAAGACGCGTTTAACGTGTTTGACCAGGACGGTGACGGGTTTATCACCGTGGAGGAGTTGAAGTCTGTGATGGGTTCCTTGGGACTCAAGCAAGGTAAGACATTAGAAGGTTGCAAGAAGATGATCATGCAAGTGGATGGTGATGGTGATGGTAGAGTTAATTACAAAGAGTTTCTTCAGATGATGAAAGGTGGTGGTTTTAGCTGCAGTAACTGATCTTTATTTAGGATTTAACATATAAGAGTGTGTGTTTTTATTTGTTTAATTTGTTTGTTTTCTTTTTATGTGTAAATAATTTTTTTTTGATGATGCATCAAGTGTGTAATTTTTTTTCCTTTTTAGGATTCTCTAAGGTCATGTAAGATTCTCCTTCTCATTTCATTTGGTTTAGTTTTCTTTGTGTAACATTTCTTATCAAACAATTATTAGTAATTGGTCTAACTAACATATAAAAAATATTTTAAAAATGAAAAGTCACCACACATATATATGCACCTATTTAGTATCCAGCAACATGAGACTTATAATATACTCTTCACGCTCAGGATTAGACATCTAAAACGTGAAGTTAGTGAAAAATCTTTAGATTCTAATACCATATTAGTAATGAATGTAGCTCACATCTGAAAATTATGTGAAAAGTGAAAGATTACCGCACTTTTATATTTACTCAAATCTAAAATTTAGTTTAAAAATGAAAAATTGCCACACTTATATATTACATCTACTTCAACATCAATTTTCGATATGACATATTACACCCTTGACGTTCAGGAATAGACATCTAAAACGTGAAGTTAGTGAAAGCTTTTAGAGCTCTAAATATCATATTAGTAATGAATCTAATCCATATCCAAAAATTATTCAAAAACGAAAGAGTACCACACTTATGTATTACTTTCATTCAACATCAATTCTCGATTTGATGTGGGACTTACCATAATAGTATAAATCCATATGTAGTAGACCAGGGAACTGCATACCCAGCTAAATCATGTCCAGAGACCTGATTTGTATGTGAACATTCATGTATTTTTTTTGGGTCTAGATGTTAAGAACAGAACATTCATGTTTTCTTCTTATCTATATATGGTTACATAGTTTCTCACATTACATTCCATAAAACTAAGATTCAACAACAAATAGATTACATTGAGATCCGGGAAAATCGGTAAAGAACGCTCAACAGATTTAAAGAAAGAATATACAAACGAGTGCATTAAGAATCATCAATCCATGACCTGCTTACTACAAAACAATGATAATCAGTGCACTAACACGCTCATTTCGGGTCATGTTGGGCTTTCATATCTGAACTAGCCCAAAATAATACAACTTTCTTATGACAAAAAAATATTTAATTAATCTTACATGATTTATCGAAAATATTATGTAGAACAATTTTTAAGGAAATATCAACAAATATTATTAAAATTTCACATATTAAGAAAAAAAAAATAACTTTTATGAGTCTATAAGTCCACATCCACTAGATCTATAATCCATATTTACATCTACACTCGGCATTATTTTGCTTTTCCAAACAATCATACAAAAATAGTCAAATTCAGCAAAAAGAAAAAGTTCAATCACCTTCCAGCATGGGGACGTAGCCAATGATATCGCTTCATAATTCAGACATCAAATCTCACTATAGCAAAGACACATACACGTTTTTAATAGGGAAGAAGATTGCCATCAAAATGAATAACAGAGAAAAAGCGATTCGAGATGTCAAGAGAAACCTGAAGGAGACATGATGATGAGAACTGTTTGTTCAAGGACAAAAGAAGAAGGTTTAGGAAAAGCAATGAAGCAAACGAAGAATCCTAAATGCGTTTATTCTGTCTGTATTTAACTTTGCTCAATCGACAAAACACATTGTGTTTAAACTCTCACGCCCTCCTAGACATAATAGACACATGTTTCTTTAGTTTTGTGGATCCTCGGTTCGGAATATGGGTAATCGTGATTTTCTAAACACATATTTAGAGGCAATTAAAATGAAATCAGTTTGGTTGTGGAATTAATCAGAAAAAATACTTGGAGGGAGGGGGGGGGGGGGGGGGGGGGGGGGGGGGGGGGGTGGGGGGTGATTGATTTGTGTATTAGTCTAGGTGATGGGGTTGAATGTGAGATTACGTAGTGAAGAGGATATAAAAAAGTCAGCCCATTGGATAACTCTCACTTAATGTTTAAACAATTTTGATGGAAATAAAAGGATAGAGTATATTCTGTATGGAAATAAAAGAAAATAGTATATTTTATTTGACTAAGAAAATACTTCCAAAAATGTATGTTTGTGTTATTATATATAATAATCAGAATGTGTTAAGAAATATCATAAAATAAAGTTTAGGGAATATTTTAATCATAATCCAAAAATAAAGAGACAAAAAATGGCTATCACAATAAAGACTTTAGTCACGTTTGTTTTTACTATACTCTTCATAGTATATTCTGTTCATTGTGATACTGCGGTTACCACTGATGATGCTCCGTGTAATAATTTGTATTTTTACTCTAATTCTAATTATTTCTGAGTAATTAATATACATATTTATTTAATGATCTTTATTCATATAAATAGTTTATGGAGGAATGAAGATCGACGACGTCTGCTTCAACTTCGATAAACCATGTGAAAAAGCCGGCGGTGTGTTAAAAGCTTGCGATGACTTTTGTACGGAACATTATTTGGTTGGCGGATATTGTAACGGTCAAGGAAAATGTTGTTGTATACATCAACATCAAGTATGAAATCATCTTATCAGAGTGAAACTAAAACAATAAATAAATTTATCAGATTGAAACTAGTATTAGTATATGTTAATTATTTCCAAAAAATTACATTAAACATATATCTGAAATAATGTATTGTTTTAAATTTTAATTATTTTCAAATATTTTCCTCTCATACACATGGCTATAAAACCATTCTTCCAGCAATAGAGAGCTCACACCATTGCAATGACCATAAACAAAAACCAAAGACAAATATTTTTAAGAAATGGTAATATTACATTAAACATATATAGTTACACAGTTTCTCACATTACATTCCATAAACTAAGATTCAATAACATCTAGATTACATCTAGAATATACAAAGCATCACACATTTAAAGCTGGCTTATAAATAGCATCTTGTTTACTACGCAACAGCTCGAACTCTATTTCTTCAAACTCCTTCAAATTCTCAACCACACTCTCAACTCTCTTCGACATCCGATTACTATATTCCTCAACGATCTTCGCAAACGCATCTAGCTGCTCCTTATACGCTGCGCATAACCGCTTCTTGTTCCTCAGCTCTATCGTCAACTCTTGAATCCTCTTGTCCTTCTCATCCTACACACATTTTGTGCTTAACAACACACAAAAGTACATAACTACTTTAACTGAACTCAAACTCACCAAACTCTGACGCGCCTGTCGTGGTTCTACGACAAGCGGATGGTTATGTTCTTTAACGAACTTGGTTACGACCCATTTACCAGACCGGTCGTACTTGACATGAACCATGGCCTTACAACCTTCTCTCGTGCTCTGTCTTGGTTTCCTGACAGAACCAGACTTGCCACGAACACTAACACATCGACCTTCTTTATTACAGCCGAATCTCCGGGCAAGGATTCTTCCGTCTCTCTCGGATCTCCGACAAGACATCACACGCATCACGAACCCTAAACTTCTAGAGTAATCGTCGTAGAACATCTTGGCCGCTTCCTCGGATTCAAACTCAGTGCCTTCACGAGGCTCCACTGCCATCGAATCAATCGTTACTGTAAAGCTGAATTGGTCGAGAAAATTGAAACCCAGAGAGGGAAAGCAATCGAATTGATGAAAGCTGAGAATTTTTTTGCTTACTGGATTTTGACGATCAGAAAGGATCTTCGGCGAGAGAGAGAGGTGACCTAAATTGATATTTTAGAAATTGAGTGGGGCTTGTTTTGAATAACAGAAAATAAATTAATTAGGGGCTGAAGAGAAAGAAACAAATATTTGAGGGGTGAAAGGAAAACAAAACAAATCTCAAACGAGTTAGTGCTGCATATGGATCAAAAATTTATAATGTTAAATCATTTGAATTCTTAGTTATTCAGGTAGGTTCAGTAAAAAAAATTCACCCAAAAATTTAGCAAATTAATACTCTACTGTATCATACATGTTTTTGGGGAAATTATTTTTAGAAATACATTTATTTATATCTTCAATACATTTTTTAGACAATAATGATAAATCGTATTTAAAAAAAAAATTGTATTTATTAAAATTTTAATAGTTTAAAATGATGAAAACACATTATCACAAAATAATATATTTATAATCCAAATTTAAGATATTTTTAATTTTTATTGTCTTATTTTTAAAAAAATATAGTAAATCATTTTGAAACATATGGAATAGTTATTACACAATTTTCAATATGTCTCTTAAGCTTTGTACATATTTTAAAAGCTTTAAAAAGGGATTACTCTATCTAAATCATGTGTTAATCTAAAAATACATCAGTGATACAAAAGAGCGGGGCATGGGTGGTCCATTGCCCATGGACGGTCAAAGTGTTATAATTTTTTATACGGAGATCAAATGAAATATTATATTCTTATTCTTTGACTAAGAAAACACTCCACCTTTTTAAAATGTATGTTTGTGCTATTATATAGTGTATATATATATATATAATCAGATATATTATGCAAAAAAAAATCATAAGAATTTAAAGAGAAAATTTAAGAAGTTTCAGAATATGTAGATCTTAAAGATGGATAATGAAAACTGTAATCACATTTGTTTTGACTATTCTATTCATTGTATCTTCTGTCCATTTTTATATTACATCTACCGCTAATAGCCTAATACTCTTGATATCAGTATAATTACATATCCCACTTTTTAACGATAGAAACAATTTTTTCCTTTTTGGTTAATTAGTATATATATTGATTTAAATATTTTTTATTAATATAAATAGGTTTTGGAATAAATTTGGCCAATATGCTTCAACCTCTCAGGGCTGTATGAATAGTTGCTAAATACAAATATCTTTGTAAAAGATAAGTATGCGAAAATTACTAAACTATTATAAGTTACACATTAAAATTATTGTGATCAATCTGATAAAGTTTATTTATTTCATAAAAACTATTGATCACAATAATTTTCTTGTGAAATTTTTAATATTTAGTAATTTTTAACCGTTAAAATTCAAAATATACATATACAAAACTAATTTTATTATATAATTAATGTAATTATTTAATTTATTTAATAATATAAATTAAAAAATTGATAAAAAATTTACAAATTGTTATCAAATATTTATTACTTAATATCATTAATTGTCATATTTATTGAAAATCACATTAAATGATTATATATATGACTTTTATTTAAGTAAAGATGAAGTAGATTTTTTTTGAACATTTAATTAATGAGTGGTCCACTTTATTATATATATATATATATTGTGACAATTAAGAACATTATATCACACATATGCATTGTATTTAATGTTACAACTCAAAAGATGTTTCTCAATCTATATACTATTAAAGTAGAATCTCAACTAGGATTCTGCAATTAATTTTGAAATAATTTATGGTTAACAACTTTGATTTCTTTTTTTAGTTATTAAGAAAATAAAATGACCATCTAAACTACTTACCTTCGCCTACTAATAGTCTAATACGTACCTAATATTTATATCAAATATACCAACAAATCTGGACCATACAATTAATGTACCATCCACCTGAAAAAAGGATTAATATTATAAATGTTCTTATCTCTATTGATTTTCGTTAGTTACTATTTCTATTAGTTATAAAACTCTGACGGCCATTAATATCTTTTTGACAAATGTGGAATCATATACCAAATGCTTAGATTTTATTATTTGGCCATGATTTAACTTACATAACAATAATAACAAAGGAAATAATGTAAAATGGAACTCAATAATATTACCATATGATTATAACAGCTTCCATTTTATTTTATTTTTAAATCATAGAAACAACTGTAAATTAAATGATCAATATATGTTATTTGAATAAAATAAAAATACGTCATGTGATTCTGAAATGTAAGAAAATTGTAACAAACTTTTTTTAAACACCATAAACTTATTTGAACATATTAAATTTATATAAAGCTTAAAATCCACAATTACCTAACATAAACGTCAAAAAAAATTTAAAATAATTTTGGAAATTTTATTTAAAATACTTTAAATGAGTCTAAACGGGTATAAATGAGTTAATAAAATAATTACATGACTAACTAGACAATTTTAAATTAAATGGATATAAAGAGTAATAAGCTTAAACGGGTCTACACATTTTAACATTATTAACACAACATTAGATTTTCACAACATAATGAGTGTTAAAATATAGTTACTAATATATAAGAGATGACTAATGAGTGTTACACTCTTTGACACATAAGCATTGTAATTAATGTTATAACTTAAAAGATGATTCTCAATTAATATATAAGAGATTATTTGTATTTTCTGTTGATTAAATAAAATTTTGAAAATAAAAATAAATAGTATTTTTATATTTGATTAATTAAATACTTCTCAAAATGTATGTTTGTTTTTATATATATAATCAGAATGTGTGAAGACAAATCATAAAAAGTTAAAAAGAATATTTGAAACACAATCCAAATATTTAGAGATCAAAAATGGCTATCACAAAAAAAACTTTAATCACATTTGTTTTTACCATCATTTTTATCGTATCTTCTGTTCATTGTCTTACTACAGGTAGCGCTGTTACTCCGGATAATGGTTTATATTTAAACTCAATGTTGAAAATTTTGATTAATTAATATACATTTTGATTTAATTATTTGAATTCCTATAATAGGTTATGGAGAAATTAAGTCAGAGATTTGCATCAGCTCCATGTCACCGTGTACTTGGGTAGTGCGACGATATTCCACTCCGGACGCACTATGTAACCAAATGTGTATGAGAGGTAAAAACAAGCCCGGACATTGTGTTAATAGAAAATGTTGTTGTATTTTTTAAGTACATGTCTAAGATGAAATCATCTTAGCATATGTTTTTAAATATCTATAACAGAAGATCTAGAACAAAATAAACAATATTTACCAGATTGAAAGTTTGTTTAAAGTTGGGTAATATTCATTTTAAATGTAGAAAATTAAAACTATATGGCAAAAAGAATCATAACATTTTGAAATTAGTATGTTACCAGACCGGTCGTACTTAACATGAATCACATAGCCTTACAAGTCCTCCTCTCGTGCTCTGTCTTGGTTTCCTGACAGAACCAGACTTGCCACGGACACTAACACATCGACCTTCTTTATTACAACCGAATCTCCGGGCAAGGATTCTGCCATCTCTCTCGGATCTCCGACAAGACATTACACGCATCACAAACCCTAAACTTCTAGAGTAATCGTCGTAGAACATCTTGGCCGCATCCTCGGATTCAAATTCCACTGCCATCAATTCAGAGAGATCGTTACTGTAAAGCTGAATTGGTCGAGAAAATTAAAATCCAGAATTTTTTTGCTTACTGAGAATTTTGACGATCAGAAAGGATCTTCGGCGAAGAGAGAAAGAGGTGGCATAAATTGATATTTTAGAAATTGACTGGGGCTTGTTTTGAATAACAGAAAATGAATTAATTAGGGCTAAAGAGAGAGAAACAAATATTTGAGGGGTGAAAGAAAAAAAAACAAATCTCAAACGAGTGCTGCATATAGATTTATGATGATTGTTAGAATTTATAGAATCTAGTGTTATTGGTTTACACATTCTCACATTCTCATTAAAATCTAGTGTTATTGGTTTCATGATTTAGTAATTCTATACACAATCTTTTGTTATTCAAAAAGTCTAGATTTTAATGATTCTTTAAATCTATTAAATTTGGTGTTATTGGGAGTTGTATTCTTCACCATTTAACTCATAACACAAGATTTTGAGAATACTACTTATATACCTTAGATTCTTAGAATCATTATATCAATGTATTTTCATAGAATTTCACAATATACAAAACTCTCTACAACTCTTTCCAAATTTAACAAATCTCTCAATTTTTAAAATCAACAAACTCTATATTAATCTTACTTCCACTAACACCCCCTTAATCATTTGAATTCTTAGTTATTCAGGTAGGTTCAGTAAAAAAAAATATCCAAAAATTTAGCAAATTAATACTCTACTGTATCATACATGTTTTTGGGGAAATTATTTTTAGAAATACATTTATTTATATATTCCATACATTTTATTAGATAGTAATGATAAACTGTAATTTTTAAAAAATAATTGTATTTATTAAATTTTAATAGTTTAAAATGATGAAAACACATTATCACAAAATAATATATTTATAATCCAAATTTAAAATATTTTTAATTTTTTATTGTGTTATTTTTTTAAATATAGTAAATCATTTTGAAACATATGGAATAGTCATTACACAATTTCCAATATGTGTCTTAAGCTTAGTACTTATTTAAAAAGCTTTAAAAATGGATTAGTCTATCTTAACCATGTGTTGGGTTTGCAGATTAACTTTCTAGATGGAATCAAATTTTATAATCACAATTTTTTTCTTACATCACTATTTGATCTTCCGTCTAGGTCTTAATATTAGAATTTCACTAATTGTATTTACAACATTCTTTTTGAAGTTCTCTCGGCAGTTCTTGGATTTTTTTCATCCTTATCAAAATGGTTTCATACTTTCGGCTCACTATATAATACATCTGCCACAATTGCCACTGTTTAAATGTGTTTATCTTGTTACATACTTATCAAGTTTTTATTTGATAGCGTTTCAAAACATTAATTAATAAATCACTTTGGAATATTTCGAAGTGTACAAAAAGAAATTAAGAATATGAAGAGAATCATAATAACATTTTAGTTTCCTCTTTTCAAACATAAAACTTCACTTTTACAGTTGACAGATAGACTCAAATACATCAGTGATACTTATCTCAAGCTTTTTCTTTCAAAAAAAAGATACTTATCTCAAGCTTTTCTTTTATGAGATCCTAAATTTCTCTAAAGCAGTAGATTTGATGATGTTGAGAGATTCTACCAAATCATCACATAGTCGGTGAGGATCTGGAATCACAGTTGCATCGACCGCTAAACTGATAGTAAGCTTGTTTACATAACTTACAAAATGGATATTGAGAACCTTGTCCAATAAAAAAAAACAAACACATAAACATCTATTAACTATATAGTTTCATCAAAAGTTTCTTATAGTTTATGTAACAACAAAGTGATATAAAAGTAGGGCATGATTATATAGTATAGCTATACTTACTTGAGATCCTGTTAATGCACTTGCTGCGAGGTAAGATATTGGTTGGTCAAATATACTTATTTCTTCATCTGGACCCATCATATTTGAATATGTCAATGTTGTATGATCGAATAACCTCTTTGAAATAGCTTGTACTACCTGTTATATATGTATCTTATAATCAAACAATTATTTATATATGAGTAAAATAGTTATACAATCATATATACTTCACCTTTTCTCCAAAAAACTTCATATTGAGTTTGATGACTCCGTAAAAGTTAAATGCTTCTAAAGAAAGTTTTTTCTTATCCATAGTAGCTTTGGCTTGTCGGACATATTCTAACGGATCATCTTCTGATCTTATCCACAGAGGAAATATAACGAGACCTACAAAGTTTCCCCATGTACACTTTGCACCTTTCGTCATCACATTGTCCAGATCCTACATTTGTATAGTCTTACATTTTAGTTAGTTGTATAATAATATTCCTTTCTAACTTATACTAATGTTTTTTCACCTGGATTTTTGTATATGGTCTTAAGTTTACAGCTACAGTACCACGAAGATGAATTCTGTCTAAGACTTTTTTCTTCTCGGTCGTAGTATCTTCATCTGCTAAAGATATCAAATATCATATCTACCTTCAGACCACACGCACACGCACGCAGAATATAATCAAAAAACTTTTTAGTAGCCAAATATAATGTTTTCAGTATTCATTTTTTTTCTCTCTAAATCAATATATTTTCTTTTAAAATAGCGAATAAATTTTAAAATATTGAAATTTTGGCTCAAAAAACTGAGAGTTTCAAATATCTGAAATTAATAAATATTTATGATAAACATTGACATGAAGTGTTTTTAATATCAAAGAACTATTTAAACTGTATTTATCAATGATTGGTTAAAATGCTATAATTAATTCTCAAAAGAAAAACAGAAAAATGGGACTACTGTTACATATGGTAATAATATTATTAGAAAAAGTAAATTTGATTTAAAGAAAAGAGGAAGAACTAAAGTTTACCATATTTTCTACTCAAATATCTTGAGAGACCTGCTTGTGTCATTCCAAGAAGAACATCATTTACCTTCTACAAAAAAGCATGAATTTTACATTTGTTATTGTAACAAAAATGAAACTAACAATAGATGTTTAATACTCCCTCTGTTTTTTTATTGTAAGTAGTTTAAGTAAAATTTGTTTGTTTCAAAATATAAGTAGTTTTCATAATTTTAAGTAACTTTTATTTTATTGGGTATAGTGTGACCAATCAAATAATATATATACTTATTTATGATTAGTTTAACTACACCTAATTTATATATCAAATGCTATTTTTGGAGAAATTAATATCTTTCTTAATAATTGTGCATTCACCTAAAACTACCTACATAAAAAAACAGAGGGAGTATTAAGAAAATGACAAGAAGTACTATGAAGTATATAGTGTACCATTTGCATTATGTTCTTCACCAACTTGACATCATCAAAGTTTATTATCCGATGGATAACTTTCTTAGGTTGAATTCCATCCATGAATTCACTCGAAAGATCACTTTTGGTGTCTCGTAGGAAACATAATGTAAGCACAAATTTAAACACTTCAACAAAATTGATGAAGATGAATCTTATCATATACCAAAATCCGCTACCAATAAACCACCAACCCTTATCATTAGATTTTTGATGTTTTTTTGTTGTAGCAGCAATAGTAGGAAGTGCGTTGGGGTCTGATGTTTTTCGCGAACAAGCGAGTAAAAGTGACATAAGAGACATTCCATCCCCCAAAGAATGATGAAATTTTACTATACCCACAGATTCTGCATTTGAAGTCTTTAGGTTTAACACGTGAAACTCCCATGGTGGTATGGACATGTCCATTGAAGTATTGGCTATGGTAGAACAATAATCTTCTATGAAATCCTCAGGATTTTCTAGGTTGACATGATCTAGATCTGGAACAATTACATGACTTTCTACTTGAATTCTGACGGGAACCCAAACTGGTTCTCCTTTCTTTTTATTTTTACTATCCATGTCCTGAAATGGAATAATATAAGATCAAAGAACATGACATACGATATTTTCATTTTTTTAGTTTATATCTATAATCACATCGTTAGTAAATGAAAATTCCATTTTTACCTATTGTCTATAACAAGATGTATGTAGGTATATATATATGATTACCAGTTTACAAGAGAAGCGAGGGAGCTTAATCAATGACTCCTTGATGCCTGCAACAACTGAGGATATGTTGCATCTAGTTTTCAACCCTAGTGTTACCACAATGACGGCACATAGTTCAGGTGAACTGAGTAGCCGGGAAACTGGACTAAGTGGTTCCTCGGTTCCTCTTTCCTCCTCCTCCTCACTCGCCATGTATTTTCCTTTCTTCATACTAATTCTTTCATTCTTTGGTTGTAACCTTGTCTATATATAGCCACACTTCACTTTAATATCACTATTTCTTTTAAAATTTTATTTCTTTTTATTAAATAGGGTTGGTTGGCACAACACATTGGTAAACATTTTAAAATATGAGAATATTCATACATCATCATTAAAGTAAATATATTCAAATAATATAATAATAGAAATATTAAAATATTTTAATAATTTTGAAATATTATAATTATAAATTTTTTATTTACTAAAAAGCTATTCAAAATTTTATGCAATTTGTTTAAAAATTATAGATTTTTAATCCCAAAGTCATTAGTTTCCTTTTTGTATTTATAAATTTTGTAAATACTATTTAATTGGAAAATTGCCACAAATACCACATTCCTAGTACCATTTTTCATGTTTACACTAACCACTTTTATCCTCACTTTCCCCATTTTTAATGGGTAAAATACAATTATACTCTTAGGGCTAACTAATCTAGACTTAGGGTTTAGAGTTGAGGGATGAGGTAGGGTTTTTGGAATGTGAAATTTATGATTCTAATAAATATATAAATACTTAAAAAAATATATAAAAAATTTTAAAAAATAGTTTCAAACATAATTTTCGTTTTTAAAAAAGAAATTTGAAAAAAATAAAAAATTTCAAAAAACAAAAATTCAAAAAAAAATTTTATAAAAAAGTTCGAATTTGAAAAATTATAATTCGAAAACATAAATTTTATTTTTTTATTTTTTTATTTTTATTTATTTAAATAATGATTTATTATATATATAAATAACAAGGGCAGAAGAGTCTTTTGCCACTTAATGAAGAATGTATTTTTGAAAATGTCTCATTAGTGGTGGTAAAAAAGAAAAGTGGTACCATGAAAGTGGTAAACATGTAATTTTCCCAATTTAATTTCACTTTTTGATAAAAAATTTATCAATTTTTTTTTGTATTATGTAATTGATCACAGACGTTAAACACCATTAATATATATATATATATATGTGAAAATATATATCCGCACAACCGTGCAGGTGGAAATCTAGTATTATTTAAAATAGCAAGAGTATCATTTATTTGCAACAACTTTTAAAAACATCAAATAAACAGAAACTGATGAAGTATTCTCCTCTTTTTGCTCATTCAGCATGAGTAAGTAAGTCATCAATAACAAAGTATTTATAACTCATGAGAAATATGCAACAATTTCAAGAGATTGATTATGATATTAATGGTTCACTGGTCCCAAATCGATAGAGGCACCAAACTGTTTAAATAATAACGAAGTATTTATGGTACATTTCACATCAACCACACAAAATTGAACCTTCATAAATTTTGGTCCACAGTCAATTATTTAAAATACGAAAATGTGTCCACAATAAGTGTCTGAACTAAAAGTTATTAGAACATCATTATTAGTAGTGAGTTTCTTTAACTGAGTACCTATGCAAGTATCAATATTTAAGGAAAAAATATTTATGTAATTAAAATTTAAAATTTTTAAAAGAATTTATCAATGAAAGACTGACACTTAGTTCTGTAATCTCTTAAGAAGAAACTATAGTCTGAGCGTTAAAGGGGGTTCAAGAATCTGTTTTTTTTTATCGATTTATTATGCGCCTTTGCATTTAACATTGGGTAGAAATGTGAGAATGAGCTCAAGTAGCCTTCGTAGGTCATGCGAAGGGGGCCAGTCCAAGATCGTACTATTCGTGTTTCAAAATACGGTTAACCAACATGTTAACTAATCGATTACGATAAATTGGATTGGATTGGATTTTGCAGTTTTTTCTTCTGATGTTGAAACCGTTTTTCTGTATCCGTGGGCAATGAGTTTCGATGTACGCTTCTTGGCCACGCCCCCTGCTTATAGATACGAAATACTTGAGATAAATTATCATATCTCGTGGTAACAAAAATATATTGTTCTGAGGTATATTTGTCTTTTCTAGGCGTGGGAAAAAAACCTGAAACTAAACAACCGAACCGAAACTAAACCAAAATAGTCACATCGACCACACAAAATCGAGCCTTCATAAATTTTGGTCCATAGTCAATATAAGATATTTTAGATAAGACATGTTTATTAAGAAAATTACTTTTTATCTAAAAAGTATTATTAAAATTATAAATTAAAACCATTCAACCAATTACAAAATACAACTAGTAAATTTAATTGGTTACATATATTTTGATAAAGTTAAAACTACATAAAATATGAAAACATCTTATATATTGGAACATAAATTTTCTTCTAAACATCTTACATTTCTTTCTTCATTGCATATTTGTTTTATAGATATCACAAGAAGGAATTTAATCATATTTGTTTTGATTACTTTCTTCATTGCATATTCTGTCTATTGTTATACTATAGCTACCGCTAAGGGCATTTCCATATATATTCTATAATTTACTCTAGAAATGGAGTGAGAAATAAAATATGAATAAAAAATAAAAAAACATTCTATTTATGGAATCATCTTTTATTTGCTGTTCATACTTTATTTCTCACTTTATTTTTGGAGTAAACAGATGAATATACTTTTAATACTGCTGATATCGGTATATTTTCATATCCCATATGATGGGAACATTGTTTTCCTTTTTGATTAATATATATATATATGATTATTTATTTATTTAGTAATTTTTATTCATATAAATAGGTTTTGAAATAAAGCGGCTAATATGCTTCAACCTCTCAGAGCTGTGTAAAGATGCAGGGTTAGTAGGTTGTCGTGAGTTTTGTAGGAAATGGGGTTATTATTTTGGACTGTGTGCTAAATTTAAAGGTTGTTGTGAAAAAGATAAGTATGCGCTGAGTTCAGTATACTGATATTTGATCGAAATAGTATTAATATTTTTTATGAAATAAATAAACTTTATCAGGTTGTTTTAGTTTTAGTACTATTTATTTTTTAAATGAAGAAATTTTAAATTAGATCCAAATACA
This sequence comes from Brassica napus, assembly GCF_020379485.1. Classification (NCBI taxonomy): domain Eukaryota; kingdom Viridiplantae; phylum Streptophyta; class Magnoliopsida; order Brassicales; family Brassicaceae; genus Brassica; species Brassica napus. The sequence continues at coordinate 20,818,549 of NC_063437.1, read as the reverse complement.
AGATAGTAATATTAAAATCTTATTATATAAAACTTGGTTCTTCAAAATTGTTAATTAACATGATCGCGACACATGTCAATTATATATTTAAGATTGTGACATGTGTTAATCTATCTCATAATTGCTAATTAACATGATCACGATACATGTAAATTATATATTTAAGATTGTGACATGTGTTAATTTATCTCATAATTAAAAATATATATTAAGATATTAAGAAAAATGAATTTTATTGAAAAATAGTTATAAATATTGTTTAATAGTAATTTTCCCTTTTTAAAATCCTAGTAAAAAAATAATTTCAAAAGATTAAATATTGTGACATGTGTTTGTATGTATAAGACGGAATATATAAATATTACTGATAAACATGATAGTAGCAATTATTTAATTAGCAAGAAAATTGTTAAAATATTAATGATATTGAAAAAACGAATATTGAAAATGGCAACTTTTAAAAAAACTAATATTAACAAAGTCAATATGAGTCTGTTGTTTTACGTTGATGACAAAAAAAAATATTAAATGAAAATAATTATTTTATAGAAATTCTATTTTTCTAAATCCTAGACAAAATATAATTGTAAAAGATTATATAATATTAATTCCCTTTTCTAATATGCTAAAAAACTGTAAAAGAATATTTGATAGTTTTTTTTATTTTTTATAAAAAAATCCAAGACAAAAGAATTTTTTATCATATTTTTAAGTCCTAACCAAAAGAGAATTGTAAACATTTATTTGATAATATTTTTAAGAGAGTATTTGATGATGAACATGATACTAAAAATTATTTAATTAACAAAAAGTGTAAAATTAGTATTAATTCGAATTCTAAAAATAGTAATTTTAAAATTATATATTAATAACAAAAAATAATTATTTGATAGCAATTTTGTTTCTGAAATTCTAAATAGAAGATAATCGTAATAGGTTACATGACAACAATTTTTCTTTTCTAAAATCTTTTAAAAAATGTAAAATAGTATCATTTTTTTTTTAAATAAAAAAGAGATTTATAAAATAGAATGTTTTCATTTTTAAAAAAATCCTAGCAAAATAAAACTTTGAAAACTTATTTAATAAAATATTAAATTAGTACAAACAAATATAATGTTGTCATTGACTCCATTGGTGTATTTGACTTTTATTTCTTTTTAATTTTCATTCAATTTCTTATTTCATGTTGTGATCAATTTAACGTTTAGGTATAATATTTTCTCTAATCCTATGTACAAAGTTTACAACAATTCATCTATACACCATGATCATAAAATACAAATATTAACTTGAACTTATATGTGAAAACGAGATTTAATTATAAATTAAATCTCAAAAACATATGCAAAAAACAATCATAAAACTATAATAAAATGATTTATTATTTTATGATTTTGATTAAATTAAAACATCAAACAAAATCCATTGCAACGCAATGAGCTCATATCTTGTATAAAATAAACAAGATATAAGAAGTGATTCCATAATGCTTTCATGTGCTATATGCATTACATTTAGAAAAATGTGCTATATTTGCACTGTTTTATTGTGAAAGCTTAACTTACAAAATGGATGTTGAGTACTTTGTTCAAAAAGAAACAGAAACAAAAACATAAACATCTATTTGTTACGAGATTTATATAAAAAAAAAGATTTCATGTACTTATGCATTGATATAAAAGTAAGATATGACGATATAGTTATACTTGAGATCTTGTTAATGCACTTACACCTAGATAAGATCTTATTAATGCACAGAGTTTTGGGATATGAGATTATTCTAATGAGAACGCAATGGAAATGCTCTAGTGTCTCTTGTAATTTTTGTTGTTGTTCGGTCTAACTGTCTAAGTCTTCACATTAAAATTAGTTAATTATTTTGATATTTTTTTCGCAGTTCTTTGGTCAATTCTTGAATTGCTTATGTTTACAAAATTGTTTTGTTCAAAGTTCAAACCTAAACATTAGGTAATATTTAACAAAAAATATATATTTTCGTATATTTATGGACTCAATGTAATAAATATTTGATATCTATTAAATGAGATTTTTACTCATATAATTTGATGATTATTTGTATCTTCTTGTAACAAAAAATTTAAACTATTGATCACAATAATTTTAATGTGGAGCCTTTAATATTTTAGTAATTTATAATCATTAAAATTTAAAATACACATATACAAAAAAACTAATTTTATTATATAATTAATATAATTGTTTAATTTATTTAATAATATAAATTAAAAAATTGATTGAAGATATACAAATTGTTAACAAATCATTCTTTTTATCATTAATTCTCATATTTATTGAAAATCACATTAGATAGTTATGTGACTTTTATTTAAGAAAAGATGAAGTAGATTTTCTTGTAACATTTGAGTAATGAGTAGTCCACTTTATTCTATATTATGACAGTTAAGAGCATCAGTTGAAAAGAATTATAATGTTAACATATACACATTGTAATCAATTTTACAACTTAAAAGATGATTCTCAATTAATATATAAAAGATAATTAAGAATGTTCCACTTTACTATATATTTTGCAGTTGAGAACATCAGATTGAAAAAAAATTGTAATGTTGACAAATAAGCATTGTAATCAATGTTATAACTTAAAAGATAATTCTCAATTAATATATAAGAGATTTTCTGTATTTGTTGTTGACTAAATATACTTTTAAAACTAAAAGAATTTTTTTTTGTTATATTTGACAAAGAAAATACTTATTTGTATGTTTGTGTTCTTATATGTAATCAGAATGTGTGAAGAAAAATCATAAGAAGCAAAAGAGAATAACTGAAAAACAATCCAAAAATTTAGAGATAAAATAAAAATGGCTACTACAAGGAAGACTTTAATCACATTGGTTTTTACTATCCTTTTTCTCGAATCTTCTTTTCATTGTCGTTCTATAGCTAGCGCTCTTACTCCAGATAATGGTTTATATTTAAACCCCAATTTTGAATATTTTAATTAATATCTATATATATATATTGATTTAATGCTTTGTATTCATATAAATAGGTTATGGAGAAATTAAGTCAGAGATTTGCTTCACCGTCTTGTCACCGTGTAATTGGCGACATCCCGATGGGGAAGCAATGTGCAATGACTATTGTAGGAGAGATAAAAACAAATCCGGACATTGTAATGCTCATTCTCAATGTTGTTGTGTTTTTTAAGTACGTGTCCAAGATGAAATCATCTTATCATAAGTTTTTAAATATCTATAACAGAAGATCTAGAATAAAATAAACAATATTTACCAGATTGAAGTTAGTTTGCTTAAACTTGAGTAATATTTATTGTAAATGAAGAAAATTAAAACTATATGAGAATCATAAGATTTTGAGTACATTGTAAATACAAAGATATTCAATCTTTCCTAATGAAACCAACACTTTATGTTTTTTGTCACCATCAAGAGATTATATATATGCTTAAACCTAACCAGTGTAGTCCAACAAGAAACATGCATCCACAAAAGAGAGAACATGTAAATATATACATACAGTAGCTAAAAGAAAATATTTTAATGAAAGTCAAAACTCTGTTCTTCATTGAAGTCTGAACTTCTTCAGCTTTTGCCTAAGAGCCTCGATTGCATTCTGTATCCTGTTGCTTTCTCTACTCCTCACTTCCAGAGACGCCTCACGCAAGTTTTGAATCCCTCGACCTAATTTTGCAATGGAAGGAGCTGAAGGAAGAGACACAGCAGCACATTCTATCCCATCTCCATAGAGAAGCAGTACTGCACAAGTTGAAAGACTGGCTCCAAACGTTGCCAATGGCAAGGCACCGATTGGTTTTGCTCTTCTTTACCTCATTATCTCATAGAGTGCAGGCTGTGCAGCTCTCATGGCAGAGAAGCTAGTATTCTCAGCTGAAGCTATAATACTATGCGTCACTGCTCTGATCTTCTAAGCTGACAAAGAAGCTTTCACCAAAGAAGTTGATTTTTCTCCAGAGCTAGCAAAACAGGAGCAAGAGCTGGTCTTGAAATTTTGGGACCCTATTTGAAAAATATATATATATATATAAAATATTATAACATTTTTTTTTAATCAAACTTGGCTTTCATTCCCATTATAGAAAAATCAAAGAAGAATTTTAGTAACCAAAAAATAATATTTTCCTTATATTAGTAGTTTATTATAAAATTTATTCATATATAAATTATATAACCTAAAATCTGCTTGATATATTATTATTATTCTTATAAACTGTTTTTTTTGGAGAAATTCTTATAAACTGTTTTTACTTTGATTTATTATATATTTAACACTTATAACTATAATTACCTATATACATATATAATGATTTTTAAAAAATTAGGGGCCCCACAAAATGGGAGCCCCATTCAAATGTTTCACTTTCCTTCCCTCGGCCCCGGCTCTGACAGGAGCCATCACTTTTGAGGGATACGCCACTTTGGTAATGCATATGCCATTGCGTTGTGGGTATGTGTCAAGAAGAGGTTCAGTGAAGCTGGGACTTTGAAAGTTATAATCTTGAAGAAAGGAGAAGCAGAGATGGCCTTGGACAGTGATGAAGCACCAACCGCTACTACTAGTTTATTAGATAACAGACGTTTTAACTTTGAGTCATTACTGCTCTCTTCGTTATCAAAATCCTGTACCATATGCTCAGACAAATCTTTGACTTCTTGAGGAACACAAGTCTTCCAGTGCTTCCTAAGACCTGCGTGGTTACTTGCATCTACCACTGCTACTATGCTCTTAAAACTTTTAGCCTGGCTACGAAGAAGATCTGCCCTAACTGCATATGATTTGTCCTAAGAAGAGAGCTCTGAAACATCTATTTGTTAGTTTTATAAAAGATTGCATATACTTTTTCTATAACAATACATTGGTATAAAAGGACATGACTATATATACCTCTATATTTAGGAGAAATTGCTTAAAATACCAATAGTTGAATACTATTTTTCAAAAATACACTCTATTATTTTTAAAGGTTTAGTATTTAGTGGTGGGATTGTGTATTAATGTTTTATAAATTATTTTTTAACTTTTATTAATGATTTAGAGGAGTTACTTTAGTTTTTTCTTCACAAATTTAATGTATTTATGAAAATAATTATCATTTAAGTCAAATTTGAAAATAGTATCAAATTTTTGGTAAAACTGAAATTTTTCCAAATTTGAGATATTGTTGACACCTTACACCTAGATAAGATCTTATTAATCCACTTAGAGTTTTGTGGCATGAGATTATTTTAATGAGAACATAGTGGAAATGCTCTACTGTCTCTTGTATTTTTTTGTTGTTGTTTGGTATAACCGTTTAAATCTTCACAATAAAATTTTAATTATCTATTATAATATTTTTGGCAGTCCTTTAGTCAATTCTTGGACTGTGCTTATGTTTACCAAATTGGTATCTGATGCAGATAGATGTTAATTTGGCTATACTCCAAATATCATAATTATCTAGTTTATTATTTGTTTTGGTATTGATATTAATTAGTTAGAATTATTTTAATTATTTTTAATAGTTTATAGGTTATTTGGTTTTCACATAAACAGGCTTAGAGTTGTATTAAGTTTATGATTTGATTAACAAAAGTTAAAAAAATTTCTTTATTCCTTGTTTTCGGCTAAAACATTGGTGTTCTCAACGAAGTTAAGAAGACATTGATCTTAGGTATTCTTAGACTAAATAAGATCATTGTGTTATTGTAGCTTCTGCTACATCAGTATCACATAACTGTTCAAAGTTCAAATCTAATAAGCAATAACCTGCGCTCGGGCGGAATGAGATATTTTAAATATTAATAAAAATCTAGATCTTTTTGTATATTTATGGACTAAAGATAAGAAATATCTAATATCTATTAAGTGAGATTTTCTATTTATATATGTTATGATTATTTATGTTTTTCAAAATTTTAATATATTGTTAAAAAATTAATGTGGAATTTTTAATATTTTCAGTAATTTATAATCGTTTTAAAAATTCAAAAAAAACCCCAATTTTTAATTAAATAATCATTGTTTTTTTAATAATATAAATTAAACAAAATGACAGAGAATATACAAATTGTTATCAAATCTTTATTATTTAGCAGCATTAATTGTCATCACCATAGCTTTATTTAAAAGAATAAGGAAGTATATTTTTTGAATATTTAATTAATAAATGGTTCACTTTATTATATTCAATAACAGTTTTGTAATATTCTAGTAACTTAAGTATTTTTAATATGAACTGTGAAAATAATTGTAATGTTGACATATAAGCATTGGAATTAATGTTACAACTTAAAAGATGATTTTCAAATAATATATAAGAGATTTTCTGTATTTTCTGTTTGACCATATATATTTATGAAAAAAAGAGAGTTTTTCTTTTCATATTTGACTAAGAAAATACTTCTTAAACTGTATGTCTGTGTTCTTATATATAATCAGAATGTGTGAAGAAAAATCGTAAGAAGTTAAAGAGAATATCTTAAACACAATCCAAAAATTTAGAGATAAAAAATGACTATCACAATGAAAACTTTAATCACATTTGTTTTTACTATTCTTTTCCTAGGACTTTCTGTTCATTGTCGTACTATAACGAGCGCTGTTACTCCTGGTAATGGTTTATATTTGTACCTCAATTTTGAATATTTTGATTAATTAATATACATATTGATTTAATGATTTATATTCATATAAATAGGTTATGGAGAATTAAATACGGACATTTGCTTCACCGTCTTGTCACCGTGTAATTGGCGATATCCCCATGGGGAAGAAATGTGCGACGGCGGTTGTAGGAGAGATCACAAAAGGTCCGGATATTGTGATACTCATGGAAGATGTTGTTGTGTTTTTTAAGTATGTGTCCAAGATGAAGTCATCTTATCATATGTTTTAAAAATTATATAACAGAAGATCTAGAATAAAATAAAAATATTTACCAGATTGATATTAGTTTGCTTAAATTTGAGTAATATCTCCTATATATTAAAAGAGAAACATTAGAACATTTGAGGTAGCCATGTGTCATCGCCACAATGAATTTTAGAATTCTTAGAAAAATATATTGGTCCATCTAAATATATAATAAGTTTTTTATTAAACTAACCATAAATTCATTATTAATGACTTTCATTCTTTCCTTAAATACAAGCTACAGAATTTCTTAATGTATCTAAAGTATATATATGAAAATTAATGATTTTGAATAATAAAAAAATTAAAAAATTAGTTTATTCTCTACCATATTTATTTAATTTTAAATTAATAAAATAAATTAAACAACTACATTAACCATATGATAAAATTTAGATTTTTCTGTATATGTTATATTTTTATTTTTTTAAACGACCATAAATTACTAAAACTGTTAAAAATCTCACATTTAAATTTTTTGTGATTCGTGGTTTAAATTTTTTGTTATGATAAGATACAAATGATTACAAATCATATAAGTAAGAAGTCTCACTTAATAAATATTAAGCATAAAAGATATATATATATATATATATGTTTTGTTTAAATTAACATATAAAATATATACCATATAAAATACAAAAAAAATTAATTTCAAAATTTTATTTAAATAAAAAATGTTTTTGTAAAAGCTTTGAAAAAATATTGACAACTTAGTATTTAAATTTTAAACTTAGCTTTAATTTTTTTTAAAAAATTATAAATTACTAAAACTATTAATCCCACAATGAAAAAATTGTTATCAATGATTTAAAGTTTTTTTTTATAAAAATACACAAACTATCAAAAAAATTATATGAGTAGAAAGCATCATTTTATATACATCAATATTAAGAATACACTATATATATATATGTTAATGTCATTTCAATTTAAATATATACCATATAAATAGAAAAAGTGGCTAATATGCTTCAACCTCTCAGAGCTGTGTGAAGATGCAAGGATTGTAGGTTGCGCTGAGTTTTGTAGGAAGTGGGGTTATTATTTTGGACTGTGTGCTAAATACAAATGTTGTTGTGAAAGATAAGTATGAGTCACAGATGAAATCATCTACTCAGTGTATTGATATTTGTTCGAAAATGTATTAATATTTTTTATAAAATAAATAAACTTTATCAGATTCTTTTAATTTTAGTAATATTTACCATTTAAGCGAAGAAAATTGAAATTATATCAAAATACAACATAGTAATATGAAAATATAAAATAAACAAGATATAAGAAGTGAGTACATAATTCTTTCATGTGCTATACGCATTACATTTAGTAAAATGTGTTATATTTCAATACTAGAAACGAAAATCATTGAAAAAACAATTATGAAAATTAATAGTTATTACACTATCTAATTCATATATTGGGGTTTTCCATTTTGATGTTCAGTCTATGTCCTCACTCATATTATAATTTCACTGTTTTATTGTGAAAGCTTGTTTACGTAGCTTACAAAATGGATACTGAGTACCTTGTTAGACAAGAAATAGAAAGAAAAACATAAACATCTATTTGTTAGTTTCATAAAATATTTATAAGAAAAATAAAAGATTTCATGTACTTTTCTATAACAATACATTGATATAAAAGTAAGATATGACGATATAGCTATACTTGAGATCTTGTTAATGCACTTACACCTAGATAAGATCTTATTAATGCACTTAGAGTTTTGTGGTATGAGATTATTCTAATGAGAACACAGTGGAAATGCTCTAGTGTCTCTTGTAATTTTGTTGTTGTTTGGTCTAACCGTATAAGTCTTCACATTCAAATTTAATTGTTTTTTTTAATATTTTTTTTCACAGTTCTTTAGTCAATTCTTGAATTATTTATGTTTACAAAATTGGTTTGTTCAAAGTTCAAACATAAACATTAGGTAATATTTATAAAAAATAGATTTTTTTTGTATATTTATGGACTCAGTGTAATAAATATCTTATATCTATTAAATGAGATTTTTACTCGTATAATTTTATGATTATTTGTAACAAAAATTTTAAACTATTGAGCACAACAATTTTAATGTGGAGCTTTTAATATTTTAGTAATTTATAATCGTCAAAATTAAAAATACACATATACAAAAAAGCTAATTTTATTATCTAATTAATATAATTGTTTAATTGATTTAATAATATAATTAAACAAAATTGTTGGAAGATATGCAAATTGTTAACAAACAATTCTTATTTAATATAATTAATTCTCATATTTGTTGAAATCACATTAGATAATTATGTAACTTTTATTTAAGAAAAGATGAAGTAGATTTTTTTTTAACATTTGATTAATGAGTATTCCACTTTATTATATATTATGACAGCTAAGAGCATTAGATTGAAAATAATTATAGTGTTGACACATACACATTAAAAGGTGATTCTCAATTAATATATACGAGATGATTAATGAATGTTCCACTTTATTATATATTATGACAGTTAAGAACATCAAATTGTAAAGAGTTATAATGTTCACAGATAAGCATTGTAATCAATGTTACAACTTAAAATAAGATTCTCAATTAATATATAAGATATTATTTGTATTTTCTGTTGATTAAATGTATTCATGAAAATAAAAGAAAAGAGTTTTTTTTTATTTGACTAAGAAAATACTTCTTAAAATGTATGTTTGTGTTCTTATATATAGTTAGAATGTGTGAAGAAAAACAATAAGAAGTTAAAGAGAATATTTAAAACACAATCCCAAAATTTAGAGATAAAAAATGGCTATTACAAGGAAGACTATAATCACATTTGTTTTTACTATCCTTTTCTTCGGATCTTCTGTTCTTTGTCGTACTCCAGATAGTGCCGTTACTCCAGCTAGCGTAGCTAGCGCTGTTACTCCGGATAATGGTTTATACTTGTACCTCAATTTAGAATATTTTGATTAATTAATATATATATATTGATTTAATGATTTATATTCATATAAATAGGTTATGGAGAATTAAATACAGACATTTGCTTCACCGTCATGTCACCGTGTAATTGGCGATATCCACATGGAGAAGCAATGTGCAATGACTATTGTAAGAGAAATAAAACTTATTCTGGACATTGTGATGCTCATGGAAGATGTTGTTGTGTAATATAAGTATGTGTCCAAGATAAAATCATCTTATCATATGTTTTTAATATCTGTAATAGAAGATCTAGAATCAAATAAACAATATTACCAGATTGAAATGAGTTTGCTTAAATTTGAGTAATATTTATTTTAAACGAATCAAACTAAAACTATACGGCAAAAAGGATCACAAGATTTTGAGTACATTGTAAATACAAAAATGTCCAATATCTCCTAATTAGATCAACATTTATTTTTTGTCACCATCAAGAGATTATATATACAGTAAAACCTCTATAAATTAATAATGTTGGGACTTTGAAATTTTATTAATTTATAGAGATATTAATTTACAAAAGTTTCTTTATTTAAGTTTTTTTATTTTAAGATATATTTATTCTAATATAAGAAAAATATTTGATTTTAGTGTATACTCATTAATTGTATTTTTTTTTGAAATTTGATATTTATATTAATTTTATTATTATATTATTTGATGTATATAATATATATTACATAAAATTTAAATGTGGTTTAAGATATAATATTACTAAATCTCATCAGAAATATATGAAGTGTTGAAAAAATATAAAAATAATTTCATTGTAAATATCAAACAAATAATATAATAATATGTTTTACTTGTATAAAATATGTATACATATAAATTATTAATTTATAATTTTAATGGGATTATATATTTACATAAAATTCTTTAAAAAAATATTATCTTATTATTTTATCGATTTGTGTCAAATTTTAAACCACTCTAAATTGAGACCAATGAAATTTATTAATTTATAGATATTATTAATTTATAGTTGTTTTACTATATGTTCAAACCAAACCAGTGTAGTCCAACAAGAAACATGCATCTACAAAAGAGAGAACATGTAAATATATACATAATAACAATAGCTAAAAGAAAATATTTTAATGAAAGTCAAAACTCGGTTCTTCATTGAAGTCTGAACTTCTTCAGCTTTTGCCTAAGAGCCTCGATTGCATTCTGTATCCTGTTGCTTTCTCTGCTCCTCACTTCCAGAGACGCCTCACGCAAGTTTTGAATCCCTCGACCCAATTTCGCAATGGAAGGAGCTGAAGGAAGAGACACAGCTGCACATTCTATCCCATCTCCATAGAGAAGCAGTCCTGCACAAGTTGAAAGACTGGCTCCAAACGTTGCCAATGGCAAGGCACCGATAGGTTTTGCTCTTCTTTTCCTCATTATCTCATAGAACGCAGCTCTCATGGCAGAGAAGCTCGTCTTCTCAGCTGAAGCTATAATACTATGCGTCACCGCTCTGATCTTCTCAGCTGATAAAGAAGCTTTCGCCAAAGAAGTTGACTTGGCTCCGGAGCTAGCAAAGCCAGGAGCCATCACTTTCGAAGGATAAGCCACTTTAGTAAACGCATAGGTCATTGCCTTGTGGGTATGTGTCAAGAAGAGGTTCAACGAAGCTGGGACTTTGAAAGTCATAATCTTGAATAACGGAGAAGCAGATATAGCCTTGGAGAGTGATGAAGCTCCCCAAATAGCAGTAGCTCCTGCACCAACCGCCACCACCGGTTTATCAGATAACAACCGTTTCAGCTTTGAGTCATTACCACTCTCGTCGTCGCTATCAAAGTCCTGTACCATATGCTCAGACAAATCTTTAACCTCTTGAGGAACACAAGTCCTCCAATGCTGCCTAAGACCCGCGAGGTTACTCGCGTCCACTACCGCTACTATGTTCTTAAACCTCTTAGCCTGGCTGCGGAGAAGATCCGCCATCAGCGCGTAAGACTTCTCCTCGGAAGAGAGATCTTCAAACCGAGCTTCGGCTCGGTTCTTGATCGGTAACCGACCAGCATTGTTCAGAGCGATTCTCAGACCTTCGACGGCTATCTGGAAGAGGTAAACTTCGGAAAGAACATCTGTATCCATGGATTCGCCTCTGTCTACATCGGATAACATCTTTCTCGCACTGGCTAAAGCCTTCCTAATAGATGGCAGATCATTAAATATGTCGCGGAGATCCACAAGTAGAGAGTAAATAGATTCAGCAAACGGTGGAACCTCACTAGAAACTCCATTGGCAACACAACTTAATGGAGGGGTAAGCTCTTTACTTAGCTGAGTGATATGAGAAGATAAGAGCTTCAGCATCTGTGACTGAACATCGTTAGTTATCAGAAACCTTCTAGAACCTGACAACACACCAGAAGGGGAGCTTTGTGGTATGATACTATTGGCTAAACCTTGCACCTTCCCTAATGTATCAGTCTCTTCATAGGAGCCTTCAATAGCAGCGATGTTAACAAAGGGAGACTCAAGAACCATGAACGAACAACCAACCTCGGAAGCAGCTCTCTTAGCAGCCAACACGTGTCCGTTAAAGCTCGTCCCGAAGATCTCCCTCAGAACCAAGATCCCAGCAACGCTTTCATACTTCTCTTTGTTAACCTTATCAACAAAACACTGCTTGAGGACTCTAAACGCTGAGGTGGGGATGGAGTCGCTCACGCTCTCCTCGACCTGAGCTTCTCCGAGAGCTGATTTGTTCACCTGAGCTACGACGGCGTCGGGGCGGAGCTCGCGGATGAGAGACTCAGCGTCGGTGGCGGAGGTTTGAGAGAGGTTTTGTGCGGAGAGGATGTAGATGGTTGAGTCGTGTTCAGGGACTCTGATGGCGAAGATGAAGTTCTTTGTGGTAGAGGGGAGTGAGAGTCTCTGAACAAGCTCCTTTGATTCCTTTAAGTCATTGCTGAATAGTGAGAAGGGCCATAAGGTTCTCAGAGTATTGATAAAATCAAATGCCACCATTGTTGGATTCGTCTACAAAGATTGAGACTTTTACACAAACCCACCAAGGAAACGAGATGAATTTGTTCGAATTCAATCGAACCGGTGGTTTATTGGATCATGGAGGCGGTTTCGTAAAACCCTACTCAGATCGAATTGGGGGAAAAAAAAGAAGCTTTCTCCAGAAATTAACGATCGAATCGAAACAACACTCGGGTGGATCGATTAAGACAGCGAAACGACGAAATTGAGAATCAGAGCAGACACGAGGAGCAGCTGATGTCGGAGAAAGTACCTGGTTTGTGTTTTAAAAGCTCTTGTCTCTGTCGCGCGACTCGCGTTCTTCTTCTTCTTCTCTGCTCTGTAAGGCTTTAATGAATTTGACTGACGGATTCTAAACTCATTCGCTACACAAAGCTAATTAATTTTATTTCTTTTGCTTATTCGGAAAAAAATTCGATTACGGTTTATTCAATTATTCGGTCTGGTTAAGTTCGGTTGTGATGGTTTTCTGAATTTAGTCGGTTTTGAGAGTTAAAAGTTTGTGTTAAACTGATAATCAATGAAATTAAATTATACACAGCATTTTTACGAATCAAATTTGGATTTTAAATCTAATGAAGTGTGAAATGTGACTAACATTGTAACGCTCTGGAGAATCTTCATTTACAATTTTATGAAAAAGAACTAAATTAACAATTGTAAGCATCATTTGTAAAGTGTGAAGAGTGTGGATTCATTGGTGGCGTATTTTGCTTTGAATTGTGTCTACAAGGAAGCTGTGCATGCAAATTGTGTGCATCTTGAATTTAGGGGAAAATATATAGATGATACCGTAAATGTCACGTCATATACATTTATTTGTTAGGTAATTTCTCCTTCATCAGAAAAGAATAATAAACTTAATTTCATTCTCATGTTAATTAAACTATTAAATAATGGTCAAGACATGTGTTTTTCCCGAACTATTATAAGCTTGATTTTTCATTTTTTTTTTCTTGCTCCAAAACTAAGCTTGATTAGATCCTAATTTTGTTTTCTTGGCCATCAGCCAACGAACTGGAGCATAATCTCTGAATCAAAACTTATGTATACAAGCCATTGCAGCAAATTATGAAGCTCTCGGTTCATAAAATGAATGCATTAACCTTCAAGTCCTTAATTAAATAATAACTTTATCATTAGGTATCTCCTACCTACAACAACAACAAGATCAATTATTAAGCTCTCAGTTCATAAAATGAATGCGTTAATTAACCTTCTACTTCTTAATTAAATAAGACCTGTAATTAGATATTTTCTACAACAACAAAATCAATTAGTGTTCGTGTTTACGTTAAATTAAAAAAAAAAAAACTTAATTGACGAACCACTATTAAATAATAAAATATTAAAAAATTTCTAACAAGTCCAAGCGAAAGAAACATTTGACCAAAAAAGCCAAAACTTGGATACAATAGTTACGATAACCGATTCAAACCCTCCATCACCCGCGTGACACGTCACCTTAACTAAACCTTCACCACCACTCCTACTCAAATCTTATTGGTCCGTCACAATCACCAACCGTCACCGTAGAAAGAAACAGCCAATGTCTGTTCTGTTTTTTTTTTTGGGTTCCTCCAAAGAAACGCAATAAAACGTGCGAGAGAATAAGAACGCACTTCCAATCAATCAACCGACGGATTCACCTTCTCCCTCTCTCTCTGTATATTCTTCGCATCTTCTCAAGAAGCTCGAGCTTGAGGAGAGAGAGAGAGAGAGAGCTTTAGATTCTTGAGTGTCTGTAAAATTAGATCTCATTGAGATAGAGAGAGTATCCAATTCTACAAGGTTTTGGGCTTGTGAATGCACTGGTTGAGCTGATCTTACAGGTCCATTAAGGTTAGTTTGATCGATCTGGTCTCTGTTTTCTTCACCGGAGCTGATAAAAATGTGACCTTTACAATGTGGCCATGCTTGATTCTGCTCCCAAGTTTACATTTTTATCTTATGGGTTTTGAGATCTATCACGGCTACTGAGATCTGATGGCTCTCGTGACTTGTCATTTTGAATGCTTATGTTGTTTTCATTGTGCAGCGTCAGGCTGATGAAGAACGGGATGGCTGAGTGTAGCGTGTGTCGTTCAAGGAGTATCAAAGCTATAGCGAGGGCTTATGACAACCGCAAGATTAGAGTTTCCTCTAAGCAACGAGCTCTCAATGTCTTTTTGGTGGTCGGTGACTGCATGCTTGTTGGTCTACAGGTAATGTGTTATCTTTCAGTGTTACATCTCTGATTAGTGATTCTTCATTTCATTAAAAAGGTTTTTTTTTTTTTTTTTTGGTTATGCGGTTACAGCCTGTGTTAGTGTACATGTCTAAAGTGGATGGAAAGTTCAACTTCAGTCCTATTAGCGTCAACTTCTTGACGGAGATCGCAAAGGTTATGTTTGCGTTTGTCATGCTTCTGATTCAGGTAACGTTTCTGTATTGACTTCAGCTCTTTTGAAATATCGTTTCTATTTTTTTGGCTCATTTTAAATTCATTTCTTGTATCTAGAACTAGCTGCTGCTAGATCTTTCTTCTCCACTAGAACGGGTTTTTTTTTTTGAATTGAATGTTAAATTTTTTTTTTTTTTTTAAAACATCCTTTTTACATCAAGTGTACCTTTTCTTAACTGTGTAAAAAATTTAACAGTTACTTAAGTGTTTGTGGTAATATTGTAGGCCAGGCACCAAAAAGTTGGAGAGAAGCCTCTACTATCTTTTTCCACCTTTGTCCAGGTACCTCTTCGTTGTTAATTAACAGATTGCTATCTACTGCAAAAGATCCTGTGCTAGGATTGTGGTTTGGCATAGTCTCAGATTTAAAGTTAGTTTCTTGGGCTCTCAGTGTTTCATGAGCTTTGTGTATGTTATAATACATCTGGTTGTCAAAACATTATAGTTTGAAATGTTGATATTATGTGTTAATATTTTTTTTTTTTTTTTTTTTTTTACTATTTTACAGTGCAAGTTGCAATAACAGTAGCCCTTATTTTGCAGGCAGCTAGGAACAATGTGCTTCTCGCTGTTCCAGCAGGGTTGTATGCCATTAATAACTATCTTAAGTTCACAATGCAGGTACGCGCTGCTTCTTGTTTGCTTTCTTGTGATAGATATTTGAGCCTGTTGTATTATCTAAACCTTCTCGGCTACTATTAGATTCTGTCTTTCTTATATTTTAATTTTCACACAGCAATTTACTTTTCTGATGTGACAGCTATATTTCAATCCTGCTACTGTGAAGATGCTCAGCAATCTAAAGGTTCTGGTAATTGCTGTACTACTGAAAATGATTATGAAGCGACGGTTCTCCATCATACAGGTCAGGTTCAATAATTTTTGGTGTGATTTTTATGGTATCAGACATTATTACTTACATTTCTTTTTGATTTTCCGTACCTCATGGAATTGAGTTTGTTTTGGCTTTCTGTTGTAGTGGGAAGCACTTGCTCTGTTGCTGATCGGGATTAGTGTAAATCAGCTGCGTTCTCTTCCTGAAGGTGCTACTACTATGGCTGTTCCAGTTGCTATGGGTGCATACATCTGTACCTTTATCTTTGTAAGCTACACTTTTTTTGTACTTATATTTGCTTTTCTTGAAAATTTAGTATGTAAGTGATTTCCTCCATTCACACAATCTTTGCATCTTGTAGGTTACTGTCCCATCCTTTGCATCTGTCTACAACGAGTATGCTCTAAAAAGCCAGTATGACACAAGCATTTATCTCCAGGTTAGCTAAGCGTTGCCACATAGCTTATTTTTCCATATAGCATCAGAGAATTCTAGTAACATTGGAAGGCTTGTGGTGAAACTATATATTATATTGTGTCATTAACTGTGAGAGACATCACTGGAAAGGTCATGACCATCACAGCTTGTGTATGTATATGTTGTGTTCTGAATGTAAAACATTAACTTTGTGGTGCAGAACTTATTCCTCTATGGTTATGGTGCAATATTCAACTTCCTTGGAATACTAGCAACTGTTATATATAAAGGTATGGGTCTTATAAGTAACACGGCAGAGAAAAATATGATAAATGTTGAAACCCTGTTAGACGCATTGCTAACAGTTTGCCACTGTCAACAGGTCCTGGCAGTTTTGACATCTTACAAGGACATTCTAGAGCTACCATGTTTCTGATACTGAACAACGCAGCACAAGGGATTCTATCCTCTTTTTTCTTCAAATATGCAGGTAAAAAAAACACCAATTTATGTAAAATTCATTTCATATATATATACATGAGTAGAAGCCTTGCTGTAAGATTGTTTTGATGGATATTTATCTAAGTTGTCTTTGTATGGTCTCAGATACAATATTGAAGAAATATTCATCAACGGTTGCCACAATATTTACTGGCATAGCATCTGCAGCACTCTTTGGACATGTGTTAACAATGAATTTTCTTTTGGGGATTTCAATAGTTTTCATTTCAATGCATCAGGTAAAATCCCATACAAACCTCTCCCGGGTGCATCAGTTAACTTATTTCATCCATCTCTTAATGTTTAATTTGACTCATACTTCATGCAGTTCTTTTCACCCCTTGCAAAAGTGAAAGACGAGCAACAAAACGGGAACCTAGAAATAGTTAATGCAAAGGATGGTCATAGGTGTGTTGTTGTTCAATGATGGATCATTATTCTTTCTCTGAGTCATAGGTATGCATATCTGCACTGTTTAACTTCTTTTCTTCCTTTGTTATCTCCTCCAGGGCCAAAGACTCATTCATCAACATGGCAGCAGGAGCAAATGAAGAGGTGAACAACACATACACACACATTCCCATCTTAAGTGAAGACTAGTTCTTGTAATTTTCTGACTTGAGCTGAACATATTTTGTCTTTCTTTGTCTGTTTATGCAGACTACTCACCGTGTTGAATCAGATGACAGAGAGCCGCTTCTTCCAAGATAAACAAAACTCTCTCACCGTAAAGAGTAAAAAACACCTCCTCTCCAACCAGTGCCGGTCTTGAGTTGTGGAAGACCAGAAGCGAAAGAGAAAAAAAGGGCTGCTTTTCGCATGTTCAATTAAAAGAGCTTGAATATATCAAAAAAAAAATTCAGTGTCAATAAAATTTTCATTTTCAGTCCACTAGCTTCTTCACTATAATTAATCTGTTCCTCTACAAATTTATCAGGTGTAGAAAAGGTTTAAATTTTTTACATACTTTAACATGGAACCAACCATTGAATTTGTTAGTGCTCTTTTCCTCTTCTTTTCTCTTATTTTTGGTGCATCTCATTTTTTTTTTTAATTCTCTTTGAAAACATTGAACTACAAAAAGGTGTTGTAAATGAATATATTGTTTGTAAAAGTAAGATACCACGAATGAAAAATAACACTTACATATGATTACATTTGGTTTTTATTGATTTAGTGCTTGTTGATTTAGTAATGTCTTTTATGTAGCTCTATGTAGTTAACTCAGATAGCTAGTTAATATATGTTGTCATCTATATTTAAGATAATACTAATAGTGGAACATGTGGATGAGGATATAATTCAAAAAGAGGTTAACCATAACCGTTGAAGCAGAACCAGATAACATAACTATATACATTATCTCATAGCTTTTTCTCTTCAATAACTTGACCATGACACATTATGTTTAAAGTAATTAATCAAAAAAAAATATTTGTTATAAGTGTGTACATTCGGATTATATTCCATGAATGAGAGGCTTATAATAGTAAAACAACAAACAATTTTTAGGTGATTATCCATCAAAAACGTTTAACACAACAAATCCATGTTCCTCTACTCACCATTTCTTCCTTAATAACTTCCATTTACATAACCATTTGTAAATAGAAAAATGAGAAACAAAAGAAACCTTGAAGCCATGAATGAATCCAATATGCAAGAACCACAAAGAAGAATAATCAAGTGTGAGGGTTAGGAGGAGGAGCAGCTGCTCCTGAAGACCTCAAGAGTGGTTGAAGAGCTTTTACTACAATGCTCATGTTTGGCCTAAACTCTGATTCATATTGCACACACAAAGCTGCAACTGCTGCAAGCTGTGGTTTACCATCAAACAAACAAATCTTAATTAGCTTCAAGTAATGTTCAAATGAATATGAAGTTTCTAGGTTTTATACCTTTGCAACTGCTTTAGGAGGGTACTCCCCTTTGAGTTTTGGATCAACACATTGCTTCACTTTGTCTTCACTCAACCTTGGAGTAGCCTAAAGAAAACATAGCCAAGAAGAGTCTTGGTTAATTCAAGAAAGTAACAGAACATATTCATATTAAGTTACTAACCCAAGTGACAAGACTTTGTTGACCACGAGGCATTGTATGATCAACCGGTTTTCTCCCGGTTAGGAGCTCCAAAAGCACAACTCCAAAACTGTAAACATCACTCTTCTGTGTCAGCTGTCCTGTCATTGCGTATCTGCCAACCACCAAAGCATATAGAGTCACAATCTTTTACACTTTCTAAAGAATCAAGAACGTTCTGAGCTTATCTTACTCTGGTGCATGATAACCAAACGTCCCCAAAACTCTAGTGGAATGGAGACGAGCAGCCATATCAGGAGCTTGGTTTGACAGATTGTAATCAGCAATCTTGGCTTTGAAGTCTTCAAATAGAAGCACATTGCTAGAACGAATATCTCTGTGTATAACAGCAGGTTGAACTTTCTCGTGTAAGTACTCTAATCCTTTAGCTGCATCAACTGCAACTCTGACTCGTTGCATCCACTCAAGTGTTGGACCAGGTTGTGCTCCTTGAACTCCCTTTCTTCCTGTTTAACATCAAACATATCAATCTCCACACATTGATGTCTGATCACAAAAATCTCATACCGTGTAAGATGTCGTGTAATGATCCCATTGTTGCAAACTCATAAGCAAGGACACGAACATTGCCTTCAACACAATAACCAAGAAGCTGAACAAAGTTGTCATTATTCAACCTTGAAACCTTGGAGACCTGAGTCAAGAACTCAACGTTTGTCTCTGGTTCAGATGCATTATCAAGCTTTTTCACAGCCATGGCCTTGCCATCATTAAACTTTGCGTAGTACACTCTTCCATAGGATCCCTCCCCAATCAAAGCCTTAGATCCAAAGTTCTCAGTCTTTTCTTTGAGCTCAGCCAATGACATTGTAGGCACATCAATAGGAGGAGGCTCCTTCAACACGGCAGGCTTCATAGGAGGTGGTGGTTTCTTATCATTGCGTCCTACACAAGCAATGACATCAACAAAAGGTACTTAGCTTGTGTAACAAGAAAGTAATCAAACCTAAAATACAGATTAAAATCTCTCAGAGAATGTAAAGAAAAGATCGATACCGTAGTCGTAGTGGCGAGTAGGAGGTGTTCTGGATCGGTTATGTTCAACTCTAGGGTGGTTAGATTCTTGTACATGACAAGAACAGCACAACCACCTACGCATCTTCCCTTTCTTGCCTATATCAAGATCGTCTACAGATCTCGGTTTATCTAACCGAACAAAGCGGCTGCTCGGTGAACGATCCTTTGCCTGCAAGTTACATCAACAACACCACTCAATGAGCTGCTCTAGATTAATGCTAAAGGAAAATAGAGGAAGGGCAAAGTCTAACGAAACATTGGCTTTTACCTCAACTTTTTAACAGTTAATATACATAGATTGTATGATCTCCAAATTGTATTAAAAATATTATTAAAATTTGCTTAAAACTCTTATAGTTTCCAAAATCTCCAACGGTTCTCTTTCATCAAATCAACAACATTTGTCTCTAACATCATCATCAATGATGAAGAGACAACCTAGGTTTGATTATGCAACAATAGGCCATGACTTGCCCACCAAGATACTTTTTAACAACTTCGTAAATCGTAAAAGATGAATACAATGCGCATTGTTAAAACTATTTACGTGATCGTACAATTTGAAAACACAATGTAGATATATGTAATGATGAAAAATGTTTACCACTTGACCACCACGACGATGAAAATCACGATCCATGACGCAAAAAAGCAAACAGAAACAAAGGATCAACGAGCAATAAACCAGAGAGGACGAATCAAAATGAGAGGCTACAGGGACAAAGGGAGACGAGCTGTGATCAAGGAACAAAACACAAAAGATAAAAAGGAAGAGAGAAGAGAAAGAAACAGCAACAGCTAAGAAAAGAAAGAAAGCGTAAAAAAGAAGCGACAGAGAGGCATTTGATCAAGAATAGAACTAACATCCCATTTTTGGCCAATTATAATATTGTTTTTAAGCAATATGTCTCTCTCTCTCTCTCTCTCTCTCTCTCTCTCTCTCTCTCTCTCTCTCTCTCTCTCTCTCTCTCTCTCTCTCTCTCTCTCTCTCTCTCTCTCTCTCTCTCTCTCTCTCTCTCTCTCTCTCTCTCTCTCTCTCTCTCTCTCTCTCTCTCTCTCTCTCTTTATTTATTCTTCTGATTTGGGCAGAGATAGACGTGGGAGAAATGATTTTCTTGGCGTGAAAAAGCCATGGAGAAAGACAGAAGAGCAACGTGTGGCTAATGAACTAAAGGTGGCAACAACAATAGAATATTACATTTTCTTTTATTTTTTTCAAAGGGAATGTTTCAAACTTCTTTTAATGAATATAGAGCTGTTGAATCTTGATCCTTAAAACATGATATAACTAATATCTATATGGTTCTGACCCTTGACTTCTGATATGTATGTAGAGTCTTATAAAATGATAATTATAAATAGAATTTTGGCTGAGTTTATAATCAAAAGGAACACAATATATGGTTGGAGCCATTGTTGGAACATGATTTGACACAACACATACAACTATAAAAAATTGTAAAAAACAACAACATGAACACACAACACAACTCAACGAGATTTAGCAAACGTATTTAATTACCTCCTCATGCTTCCTAAGAAAATACTAGTCTCGTCCAATAGTTAATGACACATTTTAATGAGCAATGGTGACCCTCAAAACTGTTGCTAGAAAGGCTATAAACCATAGGGAACCGACAACGAGATCCACAAGTTGAGCACAATGGCCTAGAATTGGTACCATTGAGAACCGCTTCTATCTTCATCCCATCTTCCATGATTAAGAATCCTGGCTTTATGTTCAACGAATCTCCAATCACACAATCAACATGGCACACGACCCCACACTCACAACATGTGTAGAACCATTTTTCAGGATTGGTTTCAGCTTCACACACCGTACACCAATATTTACCAACCACCTTCTCACCACGGGACAGGGCTAAAGAATGGTCATCACACCTGTGCTTTGTCACTACTGGTAGAGTAGCGCATATGAAATCCAATTTATACTCACAATCAACGCAACTCAGCACATAAGTGTTAGTCTTGTCGCAAGCCACACAAGTACCATGGTCTAATGTGGTAAGAAATAATGCGTGTGGATGAAGTTTAGGGTTCTTAAACCAAGAGAGAGATGCACAATGCACATCTAATACTATTTTCTCACCATCCTCGTACCTAAACCCACTAACCACTCGACCACAAGCATCACACTTGTGTAACTCACCGCGGTTCTCCTTACCTGGGTGAAGAGTAAGCATACGTGTTGAAAGCCCATGTCGTTTCCTAAGAGGAAGATTAGCACATTTTTGGTGAAGTAAGAAGTCACATTCCATGCATTTGTAATGCTTCTCAGAAGAAACTGGACGGGCGCAAGCTTCACAATGTATGCCTTCACCACCATCAATAAGTAATAAGTTGTGTTCTTCATGTGAGAAATGATTAATCACCCCTTCTTGGATCACTTTGAATGGCAGAGTGTCTACGTCTTTCTCAGGCACTCCTTCGAGTTCTATCCCATCCCATACATCTTTTCTTGTTGCACATAAGGAGTGAACAGAAAAATCTTGACATTTGTTGCATGAATAAGCTCCGTACCTCCATGTGATATCATGACGACATACTTCACATACCCTATCCTTTGGACTTAGAGGGTATGCATGAGATATGCGATGATCATGACGGTTGATGTTTATGACGTGTGGTAGATCAATACAATCATAATGAAACATGAGAGAACACGGAAGACATACATAAGGGTTTCTCTCACCATGCGTACCACAAGCGTTACATGTGAATGATACATCCCTCCCCATGAGGGTGAGTCCATGGTCGTGGCACTTTGGATGATCCACTGTGACGGGTGGCGGGTTCTTTGCGCAGTTGATGTCTACGCTGAAATCGCATAGCTTACAGTGGTAGATAAAGTTGGAGAGTTTCTGTTGGCAGAGGCTGCATTTCTTATTAGCGTAGTTAGGTGGCCCTTGGAGGCAGAGCTCAAGGGGATGGCTGGAGTGGCAGGGGTGGTTAATACTCTCTGGTGAGCTCGGAACGCAAGAGGGATGCCATTTCCTTTTGGATACAGAGCATTCATATAACGGGTTCCAAGCAACAAGGTTTCCAGTAGACTTATGACACTCCTCGCATCCATCAGAAATTAAACCAACTTTGTAACATAAAGGATGGTCATGCCAAAAGAGATTCACATACTTATTTACAGGGGCCATTTGTTGACACGGTGATGAACTAGCTAAGAAGACGAAAATGAAAATGGTTTCACATGACATATAAAAGGATTAAAGATCAATAAGGGTCAAGGTCTCCGTAACTTAAATAAATGGAAAAATAAAAAATCTATTTGAGTAGTCTTTTTCTTAAACTCAAGTTGATCATTTTTAGTTATACAATGTTGACCAAACTGGTTTAGAAATTTCTTAAGGCTCAATGAAATTGAATCCGCGTGTTTGGAGAATTTGCACTCTTGACTCTTATATAGTCATTCACTAGAATATTAATATTATTGAACTGTGACGATATAATTATACAAATTTTATGAAATATGATGGAAGACCACTACCATGCAAAACTGCTTAATCTTTTCTCAAGGCTCAATGAAATTTTCTATTCCACCAGATAAAAGGGGACTCAGCTGTTTATTAAATAGCAAAGAAGGCAAGACTAATCTTGCACCAGATTAATAAAATGAATTATCATTAATGTGAACATAAAAAACAAATTATCAAGTTGATCACATATATACATTTTTGGTGATGTCAAATACATGAATACACAATTTTGGTCCAAGATGACTGACCATAAGTTTTTAAAGGCCAGGTTGTAATTTATTTTATATGATTAGAATCTAAATTAACCAAAATGACAATAATAAAATCTACTCTATATTCTATATATTTCTTTTAGGCTTTGAGTTTAACTATGAGTAACTGATAAAACAGAAACATAAGGAAACATTTTGTAGCTGGTCAACCTTATAAGAGAGTAAAGTATAAGAAGAGTTCAGTAACTCAGAACTGCTTAGTCTTTCCTTAAGGCTCAATGAAATTTTCTATCCACCAGATAAAAGGGGACTCTTAAGTGTTTATCAAATGTCAAAGGGGTTTTCAGAGTGCGTAAGAATCTTTCCCCAGATTATTAAAATGAATTATCATTGATGGGGTTCATCTATAAACATACAAAAAAATTATCAAGTTGATCACATATATACATTTATGGTGATGTCAAATGCAGGATTATACAAATCTAGGTCCAAGATGACAATATTTCTTTAAGGTAGGGGTTGTAATTTATTTTTAGAACCGAAATTAACCAAAAAGACTATAATAAAAATCTAAAATAGGGCTTAATTTGGCTTATATTTTCTATATTTCTCTTGAATTGATTTTCATTTTCATTATCTGAAACTTTTCTTTTAGGCTTTGAGTTTAACTATGAGTAGTAGATAAAACAGAAACATAAGGAAACATTTTGTAGCTGGTCAACCATACAAGAGAGTAAAGTATAAGAAGAGTTCAGTAACTCAGAACTGTTTCTGTTGCACTAGATCCAAACAGAGCTCAAGCTGTCTCATTTTCATCGCCTATCATTACTGTCTCCACCACCGCTTTCACCGCCATACTGTGTAGAGTTCCCATTCCAAAACGCGTTTCCATCACCAAACGGAGCGTCTTCTTCATCGTGTCTCAGCGTATGGATGTTACTTCCAATCCTAGATGTGGTTGGTCTCCTATTCCTAACGTTTCCCCTACCTTCTGACCCCCCTTGCGCCAGAGTGTTTCTCACCTCTGCATTGGACGCAACCGGCACTAGAGACAGAAAAAAAAAAGAGTTAAAGCACTTACATGACACTCTGATGCATTAGAAAGGGTTTATGAGCTCACTGTACTCCATGCTGCCTCGAGGTTCTGGAGCAGAGCTTGATGCACCGCCAAAATATGAAAATGGGTTTGCATAAGAGAGTACTCTTCTAAGATAACCAAAGTAACCGCCACTGTTAGTGTCTATGTTGTTGTTAGGCTCAGAGTAAGATGGTCCTCTTTGATATACGGTTGCTCTTTTCCTCGGAACTACTATAAGTGCTTGTCTACCGAGCAAACCCAACTCGGACAGAGACTTATCAAGATCTGCACAGATAGAATGTTCTTTACAAAAAAAAATGTCTAAATCTGTTGGATGCATTGGAGATTTTGACGTACCTTGGTCACTATAAACCTTACGAGGGTAAGGAACAGCAAGATCATAAGCACCTAGTTCGGTTGTTGTTTGATTGCTGTTCACATAGTCCTTGACCATTCTCAATGCACTTGTTACAGAGAACTTCTCTTGAAGGTTAGCACCATCAGGTAAACGAATGTTTAAGTGAACATCAGATGGTGGTTTCCAACTTTCTCCATCCTCTCCTCCTTCATCCTTAGCCTTTACAATCTCTTTTGTAGCTACCGGTTTTGGTAAATTAATAATATCCCTTTCAGCTTTGCTTACCACGGTTTCTTGTTTCCTTTTTCTATCTGTAGAAGATTTGGATGTACTACTATCATCTGGTCTTGGTGCTGCAGGACGAACGGGTTCCTTTTCTGCCTGAACAGAAGATGCTGGTTGATTACTGGTTTCAGCAGATTGTTTGACCTGTCAAAGAACACCATGTAAGACAACATCAAAGGCTAAAGTAATGTGGAGATACAAACCTTAATTGCAGCTGTGCCATCATTCTTTTCTTTGGTTGATTCAGATGTCACCGTTGATTT
This sequence comes from Brassica napus, assembly GCF_020379485.1. NCBI lineage: Eukaryota > Viridiplantae > Streptophyta > Magnoliopsida > Brassicales > Brassicaceae > Brassica > Brassica napus. Next base: position 20,792,645 of record NC_063437.1, on the reverse strand, counting down.
TCTCTCTGAGGGTTGAACACTTGTTCCAGTTGATTGAGATGCAGCCATTGTATCTGAAGTACTGCCTTCTTCAGAAGGTAAGACAACATTAGAAGGGCTAGAAGTAGGTTGCTCTGAGTTTTGTGATGCAAGTGCTGCTGAAAAGATACTTGCAGTTGTTTCCTGAAAATGATAAAATGTCCAACCCATTAAACAACATGATAAACTCATAAATGAAAAAGTGAAAGAGAAGCAGCTACCTGGATATGAAGTCCCAGCCACGCCTTCTCTAAACTGGATGCGAGATCTTCAGCAGCAATAAACCCCTCTGAAAAATAAAAGGAAAGAAAACAAAACTTTGAGCATGTTTGCTTGTCTATATACTCTTGACTAAAAATACATATGATCTTTTACCATTCTTCCAAACTTGTGTACCACTGAATCCAATGGCAGCTATACAAGGAACAGATGAATATGGGTCTAGAAACTGATGTAAGGATACATATAAAATCAACAAGAAAAAAAAAAGAAATTGCATTACACACACACACAAAGGTATAGTTGGATAAACCAGCTAGAGTAATAGACTAATAGATAGCACATGAAAATATTATTGTTAAATCTATAGTCCTAGACTCTAGTTAGGTCCATTCTTCATCTACTCTACCACAAGAGCTAGAAAAGAGTTGTCTCATAAAAAAGAAAGAAAGAAAGGATACATATAGCAGAGAAATTTGTGGCGTCAACACTTGCAGCTTCGAGATGCAACAAAACACAATACTTGGACAGAGACTCTGCCACCTGTAATAGTAGCAAACACACGACAATAATGTTAGGAATGAAACAATGACCTTTGATTGCAAATGTGGAGAAACCTACGGATGCATCAGTCCACGTCAGCTTGTTCAACTTATCCGACTCCTCTTCATCCTCTCCTTAAGCAAATTCAATTTGTCAGTATAAAAGATGGAAGCTTTAAGATTGAAATCACAAACTTTACCAGAGATGTAGACAACAAAAAGCTTCTTCTGTGTTTTAGCTTCGAGTATGGCTTCCATAACAGAGCCCTTGAATGTGAGAGCTTCCATCTAAACCAATCAAAGATTCCTTTTTTTTTTTTTTTTGAACAAACCAATCAAAGATTCCAAATTTCGAAAAAGGGTTGATCAATTAACAAGATTCAATTGAATCAAACAACTTCAATGTGAGAGAAAACAGAGCATCCTAATAAGCAGGCGATCAAGCAGAAACCTTAAGAACCCTAAATTAAGCACCTTACCTTTGATCGGATCAAACCCAGAAGAAGCTTATCAGATTTGAAGGAGAAACTTCGCAGCAGCTTTTAGCAAGACGAAGAAGAATCAAAGAGAGGAGTCTAACGTGAGATCGAACGTCGTTAAGACTCTCCACTCGGCAAGTCGACTAAACGTCACCGTTAAGTTAACGTCGTTAAGCGTTTTAGTTTTTTTTATATTTTCCTGGGTGTCCATTAGTTCTTCAAAATATCCAAAAACGCCACTTAAGTTTTATATTTGTCCAATTTAGACCCAAACCAACAAATTTTCAAGAATAAAAGAAAATTGTAGTATTGTTCCATTATCTAACCACTCTCTTCGTATGGATACATTGTGCCATTTCACCTCATTTGATTGGTTATATACCCTTTACTTTGATCAAAACGGTCCCTAATTATAACAGCTCCTTATAATGTCACATCTATTTCAGAGCCTGAGGTTTTGTAGCTTTAAGAGGCGTGAACCTCAAGTAATTAATGGACGAAGCAGCAAATGAAGTTGGAGGGAAACTTCTGTTAGACTTTAACGACACTGGAAGTGATAGAATCCAAGTCCTTTTGGAATGAAAGGAAGTGAAGAAAAGTAAAATATTTTTATTTGTTCCGTGAAGGGAAAATGTTTTTACACATTCAATACGTGAAACCCAAAAATAAAACAAAATAGAGAAGAAAATGTGTATATATCAATTTATAATACGCATATAACAAAAAGGACAGACCGGAGGGAGGTCCGCCACTCTCACCAGTACAAATTTCACAACAAGCAGAGAGAGAGAAGAACAGAGTTAGAGTGTCCTCTGTTCTTGATTTTACAAGTGGAGAGTCTAGTGTGTAGTGGTTTGGCTTCATCTTACCTGTATCCACCACCATATTGTTGTTGTTGAGGATTGTAACCGCCTTGACCCATCATCGGATTATAGTTGTTGTTGTTGTTGCCTGGCATGTTCTGACCAGGTACCATCCCTTGGTGTTGTGGTTGCATCTGATAGCCTTGGCCATATCCACCTCCCATGTTCATGCCTGGTCCCATTCCCATACCCATGGGTTGGTTTTGGTTCATGTTCATGCCTGGTCCCATTCCCATACCACCCATCGGTTGGTTTTGGTTCATGCCTGGTCCCATTCCCATACCGCCCATGGGTTGGTTTTGGTTCATACCTCCATAACCACCAACGTTTATTCCCCCACCCATGGGCATGCCAGAAGCTACCATTGGATTTGGTGGAGGTCTCATAGAATTTGCACCAGCACGACCTAAGCCAGTTCCTGAGCCCATAGCTTTACCCATGTTGATAGTCGATGTTGGTGCTGGTGCGTTTGTCGGTTTCTCTAGCCGCTTCTCTCTTCTGTTGATCGCCTCAAAGTCAACTCCTATGTCTGCCAAAGGATTTGTTTTAGCTGCACATAAGTAGCAAACAAAAACTGATGTTAGAAAGTTATCCAAACTGGGTTTATTGTTTTTTTTTTTCTCACTTACGTCCAGAGATGTTAAAGTTAACAAGCCCCCTGCTCAACGTGTCTGCCCAGACAGATGATTTTGGCTCAAACTTTTTCTGAGGCTGGGGAACAATCTCAATAGCTCCTGTTAAAGGTGTGAGATCTTGATGAGAGGACGATGACGTCAAGGAGCCTGTTGGTCCACCTTGTGAAAACATGTCTCCCATGAAATTGTGGTTCCCTTGCATATTAACAGGCACGGATTGAGTTCTTTGTAGACCATGGGAAGGCGGCATTCCATGACCCTGGTGTCCCATGAACTGACCAGCTGGTCCACTGGGGTTAGAGTAAGGAGTCTGTGAGCTCGATGAAGTGGCAGCAACTGGTCGTGGATGGAAGCTTTCGCTTGTAGGGTGCGAAGTTACTGCTCCAGGATTGTAACTGGCTGAGCCAGGCTGGTGCATGAAGCCTCCACTGTTATACGGCGTGGCTCCACCCATATTTTGTGAATGAGGAGGAACCATGTTATATTGTTGCCCAAATGGAGTTTGTCCATGCATGTTTGGAGCTGAAGATACTGGCTGAGGATGATATCCCTCGTACATGTTGTTTCCACTGGGAGGAAACTGAGATGTTGCTACTGAGGCACCCGGTTGTTGCGGAAGTGAAGCTGGAGGACCAGCTTGCCCAAATGGAGTTTGTCCAGGCATGTTTGGAGCTGAGGATACCGGCTGAGGATGATATCCCTCGTGCATGTTGTTTCCGCTCGGAGGAAACTGAGATGTTGGTCCTGAGGCACCCGGTTGTTGTGGGAGTGAAGGTGGAGGACCAGATGGTGGGAGAATGCCAGCTAGAATATCAATATCACTTTGAGATGTGTCAAACTGATCTTGGGGAAAATCTTGTGGGTTTGATGGAGGTTGCACATTCTGAACAGCAGGTTCAGGATTGGCAACAGCGGAAAATGAGTCCCCAAAGCCAAAGTTTTGAGCACTATCAGTATGTGAGGCCTCCGAGGTGAAGGCTGGTGGTGTTGCTTGGAAAGGAGCTCCAAAGCTCTGCTGTGGGTTTGAGTCGGTGTCCGTTGAAGTGAAGGCTTTGAAAGGAGAGTCACCAAATGGGTCATCAAATGTCTGTACAATGTAAAGAGAATTTTTAATAATCAAAATTGTACAAATAAAAAAGGCATCCTCTTAAGAAACAGTCAAAATCTCCGAGTACAACTAGCTGCTTAACCGCTGTATCAAATACCTGAGTTGATGGCTGAGATGTAGAAAACGATGGAGCATTTGGTTGTCCATTGGTTTCAACAGACGTAGAATCAGCCGGGACAATGGCCAATGCATTTGATGAAAATACGTCTGCAAGGGAGCCAAGTAAGTCCATCTCAACACTGTTTGAGGTGGGAGGAGCAGATGTAGAAGCAACTGCTGGAGGAGCTGAAACACCGTCTGCAGATGCATATGCTGGAGGGCCAGCTGGAAAAGAAACAAAACACATGACTTACACTCGGAACACGGAGAGAGTTTTATGGATAACAATATAATAAACAAACGAAAAATGAGAATTAATCTTTATGGAGTAGAGAAGTTTGAAAGGCAAAGAAAAATTTGGAGATGTAACAAACTAGGAGCTAAAGAAATGTACACTATGAGACCTCTGTACCTGAAAATGCACCGCGTGGATCAAATTCATCAAAGGCCTCAAATTTCTGAGGAGAAGATTCATTAGCAAAAGCAGCAGAATTATTGTTTGTGTTGCTTCCAGCAGGAGGGGAAGCAGCCCCTGGAGCAGCAACTTGTGGGGGAGGAGGAGAAGCAGCTCCTGGAGAAGCAGTTTGTGGGGGAGGAGGAGAAGCAACTCCTGGAGCAGCAACTTGTGGGGTCTCCCCACCATCCCTGGCACAAAATGATTCATCAGAACCAATAAAACCAAGGTAGCTCTGAATCTGCATTGTAGAGAATTATCACCTTTCACTATATACAGGGCTCTTTGAGTCACTGACAGCTTCTTCATAACTAGGTGGAGCACCAATATTTTGTTCAGAAAACTTCCTCTGGAGCTGCCCTCTGTCATATGTCCCGAAGAAAGATGATATGAGTTGACATAAGTCTACAAAACTTAATACAATAAGAAAAAAGCTCAAACTTCAGCAAAAGACATCATAAATTACCTCCCATCCTGAGAATTGTCATCAGCTCTAGCACCACTACCCCTACACAATAAAGAGGAATGTTTCAATGTATAAGTAGAACTAAGCTAAGAAGATGCTCGAAACATACTTTTTGACATCAAGTACTGCTAGGCTACTATTTACAACAAATATGTCATCCAGTGGTATTGATTAAATCTCAAAATTGTTCCCTTCTTTTTAAGATCAAGTCTAGAGGCAAGTTGAAACTCCAAATCAACATACCTTGATGAATGGCCATCATCCTCAAACGTTCGTTCCCTATCTGAACTCCTACCTCGCGAACCAGTTTGGAAGTTATCAACACTTCTGCTCCTTCCTCTGTAATCATCTTCCCTATTTCCATCTCTCCCATACCGGTCTTCAGAGTCTCTGGAATGACGATCTCCATCACGGCTATTTCTATCATCATCCCTGTAACCATATTCTCTCTCTCTTCCATAACTACTTCGCTCTTCATCCCGGGATCCGTAATCATATTTGTCACCATATCCTCCTGAAGGCTTATACATCCCACCTGGTGCTGAGGTGCGATACCTGTCGTAAAATTAATGTCAGATTGATGTTCAGCTCATGAAGCAGTTTTAAAATGAACCCAAAGATCTGTAACTTTTTATCTCTGAGAATTGAATAACTTTCAAAAGTCAGGAGCTAATCCTTTTAAATATCACCACTACAAATTGATAGACTACTATGAGGCATAATAACAGTTGCAAGGCCACTAGAAACATGAAATTCAATAAGTGCCAAGCGAGGCTAACACATAGAGGAAACTACAGCAAATGAGCAATTCAGGAAAAGAAGATAATTACAAGCAAACTTACTTATCTCTGTTAGCAGAAGCCTTCTCTCTGACCTCAGCTATTCTTTCTTTGTCATTAACCAACGCCACCAGACTCTGTGATTTCTTCCTAACATTGCTTCCTTGATCTCTACCACCGGAATCAATATACTGAAAATCGGATAATGTCTGCCACATGGAAAATGGACATAGCGTAAGATAGTCAACCGCTGAGATATAGCATGGAAGGATTCTATTGATGCTGAATACTTCAAAAGCAGTGTACTCAGAGTGGTCATTACCGAAATTTGATATGCACGCTCTCGAATCTCGTCTATAACACGTTCTGACCCATGGCCTACCATGTACTCCAACACTGTCAAAGCCTGAAAAGGACAGAAGAGGTAAAGCAGAAGGAAAGTGTATCATTCACTGCTACAAAAATATAAACAGGGAATAAGTCACCAAATATATTGGTACCTTATAGACATGCCGCCAGTTCTTTCCAGTGTCGCTAAGTCGTTTCCAAAGGACCCCCATGATCAGCTGGTATTCATGGCTGCAAGAGAAGTAACATTCTTGTGTGATGTCATAACTACAGCTAAATACAGCAGTTGAAAGGTGGTTGTATTTACTAATTTCTGGAAGCTTGCGCAAGATCAGCAAGAAGTGATCCGTGAGGACCCCATGGCTCATTGCTAGTAGCATCTAGAACCTGAATAGGAAGAAGAAGAAGAGGTGAGAAACAACATGAAACTATGTTGGACTTCTCGCTTCAAATTCCATAACCAGATGAGGAATGCAACATAGATAAGCGTAACTAATCAAAATGTCTAGTTTTAGGAAGAAAAGTAACGAAATTGATCAACTCAAACAGCTCCTGAATCTCAGTTTGATCAGAATTTCAATGTGAGAAGAAAAACAGAGAAGAAGCTACAAAGAGTATCCTTTTACCTTCTGTTCTATTCCAGGCACTTTAAGCACTTTCTTGTTGACCTCTCTCTTGCTAAAAAAAACAAAACAATCAAACATGGTTAATAGTAAAAAATAAACAAACCATTGTAAATATTCATTCAGGTCCAGTTCCAGTTCCAGGGGATTATAGTTCTTACAGGTCTCTAACAGTTTGACCAAATACTTTCTTCATCTTGGTATGTGTCCCAGCAGGAATAAGTAGCTCTTAAACAAATGCAAAAACTTCACCTTTTTGCTGTCAACTGTATCAAACAAGTCATAAAATTGAAACCAACCACCAGCAAAAAAAAAAGATGACGTGGCAATGAAGAGAAACACAAAGAGAAGAAGATGAATTCAATAATAACAAACACAAACCGTAAGAGAGCAAATATCAATGGAGGAATAAGCCTTGATCAATTGTTTCTTCGTTCAGATTCAACTTTGAACATTATCATCAGACTCTCAATCACAATTCGATCAAGCTCGAAAATTCAAAACACACACAGATCTGATGAAACCGATACGGAAACATTGAATCTAATCTCCCAAAACAGCTGGATCGTACCTGCGAGAAATGAGAAGAAGAAGACGAAGCGGCGATAGCAGATCGTGATCCTTCTGCGTTTCAGCTCTCAATCAATCAATCTTCTCTCTAAAATTGCGGGTCTAGAGAGAGAGAGAGAGAGGAGAACGAACACACAGCAGCCAGCCAGCCAGAAGAGAACATTCAATTACTAATAAAAAATTAATTAATTAATAAAAAAGAATAAAAAGGTGGAAATAAAAATGATAAGACAGCGCGATTAACTCGCAGAATATTAAGGAGGACTCCTAATCAGTAATCACTCTCTATTTAACATCACACCTGTTTCTTCTTCATTTTCCTTTTTCTTTTTTTTTTTAATTTGTAGGCTAACACAATTATTACTTTGTTGTCACCACGTTTTATACCTGAATCTCAAGTGGAATACAGTATTTTATTCAAATTTACAATTTGGAAATCTATATACAGTATATGCTTATTTTCATTTTCGTTAATATAGTACAAAGATATTTAAATACTCCCTCCATTCCCGAAAATAAGATTTTCTAGAGTTTTTTCTTATTTCATAAAAATTGATTTTCTATATTTTTAAAGTATTTTATATACTTTTAAAAAATATTTATTATAAATATTTGAATTGATTAAATTTTATTGGCAGATAGTTATTGGAAAGTCTATTAAAAATAAATTTTAAATTAAATTATATATATATTTATTTATTATATTCTTAATAAACATGAAAAGTCAAAAAAATACTCTCTCTGTTTTGATATGTAAATAGTTTTAGGAAAAAATATTTATTTCACAATGTAAGATGTTTACATAATCCAAAGCACATTTTACATTTATTACATAACATGTTATGTGACCAATCAAATAATTTATATTTTTATTATTATTGGTTGAATTTATATATTAAATACTATTTTATTAAAAATAAAAGTTTTCTTAATATTCATATTTTTAACTAAAACTACTTACAAATAAAAACAGAGGGAGTATTAATTTTAGAAAAGGAAGGAGGGAGTATTTAATTACTGTTGAAAGCAAGGAAAAATTTAGGGTTTTATAGCTTCATTTATATTTACTTTGATTAATAGGGATAAATGATTAGAGAATCATCAATGTATCATATTCCCACCCACCAACCCACAAAAAAAAGTGACGGTGACAAAACCCGTGGACAAATACGTTTAGTAATGGGCCTCAGCTCAGCTATTACTTATCTAAAGCCCAATTTACAACCACTTCACGTGTATGTTAGTCCCTTTTCTTTTGTCACAAGTATTCTAGTTCCTGTTTTTTTTAAATGTGTTTTTGGTTTAACAAAGTATACAAACTATATTCGATTAAGTTTTTTTAATCAAATTATCAATTCATTTCAATTTTTAGATTCGTAATTTTCTATCAAAATTTGTTTTAATTTGATTTTTTTTCATCGGTGTTTTTCACAAATGTATAGTTCAACAGTCAATGTCGCGCGAGAAAAACAAACAGGTGGAAATTAGTTGAACGAAAGTGATTATCTGACTAACTCCACAACATAATTAACTAATAAGCCTATCAGATCGCAAAGATGTTGTCATGTTCTTATTTTCACTTTCCAGCGTTTGAAGCAACGATATATGTCGTGACCAACTCATCACCAGAATGTCTTTCAAACTTTAATGTTTCAAAAATATAAAAATAACGTTAAAACAACGAACAATCTTAAGAAACACGAAACTGGACATTTTTTTTATTTGCTAACACCTCACTCATTACATTAATGTAAAAAAATATTTAGAAAATGTATGCACAACAAATAAATAACGATAACACAAGGTTACAAAGAAGAGTACTATGATACGATCTAAAAGGGTCTTGGAAACAATCCGACTTGATGAAGACGCGAAGATGATAATGCAGAAGTGGAAGATGAGCGACACTGAAGAAGAGGAAGTGATGTGGATCATTGTTGGAGATGTATTGTTCATGGTTTCCACGAGACGATCCTTATTTGGTTCACTTCTTCTCATCTTTGACTTTGACCCTTCCTTTATTTCATTTTTAAAAAGAAAACCTGTGTAGATAATAAACTGAGATTTTAGTGGAAAGTTTTATCGAAATGGATATGGAGCATATTGAAAGTATTGGAGGGTTGGAACTTACTTGAATAATGTGGAAATTTTGTTGAGTTTGACGAGCCTAGTAATGGGTAGGAGGTGGGGGAGAAGCGTAGATGTAGACTGGAGGTGGGGGAGATTTTACTGGTGGTGGTGGAGAGTTGTAATGGTACGGTGGTGGTGGGGATTTCACTGGAGGAAGTGGTGAATGGTAGTAGTAAGGTGGTGGGGGAGATTTGACTGGAGGGGGTGGAGAGTTGTAATGGTACGGTGGTGGTGGGGATTTCACCGGAGGAGGTGGTGAATGGTAGTAGTATGGTGGTGGTGGAGATTTGACTGGAGGGGGTGGTGAGTGATAATAGTATGGTGGAGGAGGAGACTTCACAGGTGGGGGTGGTGAGTGGTAGTAGTAAGGTGGTGGAGGTGATTTCACTGGTGGGGGAGGTGAGTGATAGTAGTATGGTGGTGGTGGAGATTTCACCGGAGGAGGTGGGGAGTGGTAGTAGTATGGTGGTGGTGGAGATTTCACCGGAGGAGGTGGTGAGTGGTAGTAGTAAGGTGGAGGAGGAGATTTCACCGGTGGAGGTGGGGAGTGGTAGTAGTATGGTGGTGGTGGAGATTTCACTGGTGGAGGTGGTGAGTGGTAGTAGTATGGTGGTGGTGGAGATTTCACCGGAGGAGGTGGGGAGTGGTAGTAGTATGGTGGTGGTGGAGATTTCACCGGAGGAGGTGGGGAGTGGTAGTAGTAAGGTGGAGGAGGAGATTTCACCGGAGGAGGTGGTGAGTGGTAGTAGTATGGTGGTGGTGGAGATTTCACCGGAGGAGGTGGTGAGTGGTAGTAGTATGGTGGTGGTGGAGATTTCACCGGAGGAGGTGGTGAGTGGTAGTAGTATGGTGGTGGTGGAGATTTCACCGGAGGAGGTGGGGAGTGATAGTAGTAAGGTGGAGGAGGAGACTTCACCGGAGGAGGTGGGGAGTGGTAGTAGTAAGGAGGGGGTGGCGACTTCACGGGAGGAGGTGGGGAGTGGTAGTAGTAAGGAGGGGGAGGAGATTTCACCGGAGGAGGTGGAGAGTGGTAGTAGTAAGGTGGGGGTGGAGACTTCACTGGAGGAGGTGGGGAGTGGTAGTAGTAAGGAGGGGGTGGAGACTTCACCGGAGGAGGTGGAGAGTGGTAGTAGTAAGGTGGAGGAGGAGACTTCACCGGAGGAGGTGGAGAATGGTAATAGTAAGGAGGAGGAGGAGATTTCACCGGAGGAGGTGGTGAATGATAGTAGTATGGTGGTGGAGGAGACTTGACCGGAGGTGGTGGAGAATGGTAGTAGTATGGAGGTGGTGGGGATTTGACGGGTGGTGGTGGTGAGTGATAATAATATGGAGGTGGAGGAGATTTTGCTGGTGGTGGAGGAGAGTGGTAGTAGTATGGTGTAGGAGTGTGCGTTGGAGGGGGTGGTGATTTGTGAACATACGTTGGAGTGGGAGGAGGCGGTGACTTGTAGACATAGGTCGGAGTAGGAGGAGGTGGTGATTTGTAAACATAGGTTGGAGTTGGTGGTGGTGGAGATTTGTAAACATATGTTGGGGTTGGAGGTGGTGGTGACTTGTATACATAAGTAGGAGTTGGTGGAGGTGGTGACTTGTAGACATAAGTAGGGGTTGGTGGTGGTGGAGATTTATAGACATAAGTCGGGGTTGGTGGCGGTGGTGATTTGTAAACATAGGTCGGGGTTGGCGGTGGTGGTGACTTGTAAACATATGTCGGAGTTGGCGGTGGTGGTGATTTGTAGACGTAAGTCGGAGTTGGTGGAGGTGGTGATTTGTAGACATAAGTTGGAGTTGGTGGTGGTGGAGACTTGTAGACATAGGTTGGAGCCGGTGGTGGTGGTGACTTGTAGTAGTAAACCGGAGACGGTGGTGGTGGAGATTTGTAATAGTATGGAGGATGGTAAGGAGCCGGTTTGTGGCATTCACCATAAGGTTTCTTCGGTGCATAAGCAAAGGACTTAGCATAAAGCACAACCTCGTACTTTGTCTTTGATTTCACATGGAGTTTTGCACCTTTGTTACCCATATGGTAACTTGTAGGAATGTTACATGGCGATCCCTTAGGAGGAGCATGAAGCTTGGCCGTGCAGACTTCGCCACCGTATTTACGGTAGTTGTATCCTTTAACGGTGATTGCGTATTTACCGTTGATTTTGGTCTTTCCGTATGCCTTCACTGTCTTGTCACCGGCCTTGCAAGTCACTTCCACAACAGCACCTATATGACAAAAACAAATTATTAAAATTTAAAAATATCATTTGATGTCCTTTTAGTTGGTATATCTACAAAATCGATTTTGCTTGTTCGATCTCTTTGGATTGTTTGTCAATAACAGATTCTTGTCTTTTTCTTGACTTAATCTCGTTTTCTTTTCTCCACTAATAAAAATAAAATCTAGATCACATGCAACTACTAGTACTTTACAATACATATATGCTAGTTAATTATTTAAGTCCTATAAGCATCAAGATAAAATTATGTAAATTAGTTAAGGAATTTGCTAAGATTAGAATTTATTATTGAACACGTGGGGGAGACTTATAAGTTACCTTTGAGATGCTTCTTATCGTGGGACTTTTTAGGGTATGTCCAGTCATAACATCTGTAACAGTACACCTTACCAACAACTTTGAAGACAAGTGGATGTGTGTGTGGGTGAGGATGAGGGTATGACACCGGAGGTGGTGGTGATGAATAGTAGTATGGTGGAGAGTACGACTTTGGTGGTGGTGGTGGAGATGAGTAGTAATATGGTGGAGGGTAAGATTTTGGTGGTGGTGGAGATGAGTAATAGTAAGGTGGAGGTGGTGATTTCACCGGAGGAGGCGGTGAATGGTAGTAGTATGGAGGTGGAGGAGATTTGACCGGTGGTGGTGGAGAGTGATAATAGTATGGCGGCGGTGGAGATTTAACTGGGGGAGGAGGAGAGTGGTAGTAGTACGGTGGTGGTGGAGATTTGACTGGAGGAGGAGGAGAGTGGTAGTAGTACGGTGGTGGTGGAGACTTGACCGGAGGAGGAGGAGAGTGGTAGTAGTAAGGTGGAGGTGGAGACTTAACCGGAGGAGGAGGAGAGTGATAGTAGTACGGTGGTGGAGGAGACTTCACCGGAGGGGGTGGAGAGTGATAGTAGTACGGTGGTGGAGGAGACTTCACCGGAGGAGGTGGAGAATGGTAGTAGTATGGTGGTGGTGGAGATTTCACTGGAGGAGGTGGTGAGTGATAGTAGTATGGTGGTGGAGGAGATTTCACGGGAGGAGGTGGAGAATGATAGTAATAAGGAGGAGGAGGAGATTTCACCGGAGGCGGAGGAGAGTGATAATAATACGGTGGTGGTGGAGATTTCACCGGGGGAGGTGGAGAGTGGTAGTAATACGGTGGTGGAGGAGACTTAACCGGAGGAGGAGGAGAGTGGTAGACATAAGGAGGGGGAGGAGACTTCACGGGTGGTGGTGGAGAGTGGTAGTAATACGGTGGTGGAGGAGACTTAACCGGAGGAGGAGGAGAGTGGTATACATATGGAGGGGGAGGAGACTTCACGGGTGGTGGTGGAGAGTGGTAGTAATAAGGTGGTGGAGGAGACTTAACAGGAGGAGGAGGAGATTTATACTCATACGGTGGTGGAGGGGACTTAACTGGAGGGGGAGGAGATTTGTATTCATAAGGAGGTGGAGGAGACGCAACCGGAGGCGGTGGAGATTTATACTCATACGGTGGTGGAGGAGAGCTATAAATGTAAGGTTCAGTAGCGATTGCCGAGCCAACAAGTAACGCCAAAATGGCTACTACCCATTGACCCCTGGCATGACTCCATGCTGGAGTCGCCATTGTTTTCACCGGATATTTTAACCGGCTACTAAGGCTTTTCTCCAAATTATTAGTGGAAGAAAAAAATGGAGAAAGTGTGTAATGTTTGAAGAAGATGAGGAAGAAGTGATTGAATGTGTTTCTGCATGGAAGAGAGTTGTTTTATAGCGGAGAAACGTAGTCATTTGTGGTGGCCTTTGTTCATAAGGGACCGATTCAATATTTACGTCTCTTTTTCTATTGTTTTGTTATTTTAATTTCGCTATTAGCTGGCAATTATTGGTTTTGTAACTTCTATAATTTAAATATAAAATATCATGAAATTTCCACTGTGTTAGAAAACTAATCTTCAACCACCCGATTGAAATAATCCAAAATTCTGATTGATAATTATTAATCATTCTTTAGAATAAATGATACTATTTGATGCCGTTAAGCTATGTTAATCACAATGACATCTACCACAATCACTTTCGATAATATTATTAATTTTCTACCGACATTCTGTAAATGTTAAAACTTATGTAAAATTTGAAGCTTTAAAGTATCTAAGCAGGAAAAAATGATTACACGAAAAATAGAACTAAACATTGAACTTGTTGGTGCGTGGAACTTATGGGTGACGAGAGGACCACAAATTTTCCCTTAATGCATATTACAATATGGTGCCAGAACGTTACTACATGTTTCAAAGTCATGCAAATGGAAGTAAAACATATATAGAACGGTAAATAAAACGTTATAACAAGCAAAGAAAGTAAAGAAAATGGTGATCATGAGTAAAGTCAAATGTCCTAAAATGGCTGACACAAGAACCCTTCGCCATCAATAGGTAGAGACAGCTGTTTATGAAGATGAAAGCGAGTTACGATACCAAGTTCAAATTAAACTAAACTACAATAGACCAAGTTAAACAACGACTTTGATTTGTGACATAAAGAAATGTGATATAATACATGCAAGGTCGCGTGGTGTGACTCGGTGTAAAATACCACGTCGACTCGGTTCACACTTCTGGACTGTAATTATAGAGTGCATGTGAAATCTCTATTATGAGAAGTATAGCATGTGGGATTAAAATCAGTGGCATTGCTGCTTTTTTTCTTGGTCGTACGATTGGCCTGCTAATATGAGGCTAAAATGGTATAAATAATAACTTTTTTTGGACAACAATATAAATAATAACTTAACACAATAATGTTAACCTTTTGAACTTTAAGAAAAAATAATTAAACCTTTTTTTCCAGCGACTTTGTAATATACTCTCTCCACTTTCTTAAAATACGTATTTAAAACATGTTACAAAAAATATTTTTTTATATTTTAATGTATTTTTTATCAATAATTAATTTTAAACTCAAAAAATTGTATTTATTAAATTTTATTGGTTTAAAACTATGAGAAGTAGATAATCACAAAATATGTATTTACTACTAATATTTAATATATTTTATTAATATGTGTGAACATCCTAAAATATGTATTATTTTGAGACTGAGCAAATATTAAATTACAATTAGATAAATGGCATTGGCGCATTGCAACTAAATTATATATAACAATTCGAAACTAAATCAAATTATTCTGTTAGTTAAGGATTAGGTTCAGAACCTTCTCTACTGTAATTTAATAATGGCTGCTGACCACATGCATGTAAACCTTATCTGGCTAAAATTACGGGTTTTCACTTTTCACAAGATCTGAAGATTATATGGTTTCAGTTTTGGAACTCCCCCCATTAAAAAGTATATTACAGTAAAATATTATTTTGTCGAAATAACACACAAACATGCAGATTACTGCTATATGTTCAAGACAACAAAAGACAGAAGTAAGAATGAGCAAAAAAGCGGGGAATAATTACGAATTGCTATAATAAATGTAGGTCGAAAATATTAAATCGTGCAAAGAAACAATAATTTATGTCGTGAAAAAGTATAATAATTTATGTTTCCCAAAGAAGAGGCAAAAGTTTTGTACTTATTTTTGATACGTGTATTTTTCTAACCTCCTTAGATTTTAGGCTGCCCATCAGTTATCGATATACTATTTTGTAACCAAAAGGCTATAGACTGGTCAATTAGTAAGAGCTAATGTGGTTATTTGGGATAATGCTTGTATATAAAATACGCATATAGGTGATTCAAATCATATTATACAATTTTTGGGACAATATTATATTTTTTCGATTTATACATTTGACCATATCCGGGATATATTAGTGTTTTATTTGGTGGACAAGAACAAGTTACGTTGTTCATTTTATTAGTTGCAAAAGTTTGATATACTAGGATTTTAACTATATCAATTCTTCTCCAATAAGATAAATTGTGATACACCAAGGATTTCCATAATTTAGGTGATGACTGGTTTGACTGTGGATGTAGAATGTTAGTCGTACAAATTTAGATATAAGTAAATTGGTTGTAGCGGTAAAGTTATTACTGTAGATTATTTTTGCAGAGACTTTTGTTGTAGTTAAATTTGTTGTACCTGTAAGCTATAGGCTGCAAGTATTTTAAAATAAAATATGTGAAATATGTGATGTATATATAAAATAATTATTATTTTATCACTTAAAATAATTTATATTAATATTTTAAAAATTATCAAACTATATTGTTATTTAAAATGTGATATGTAAATAATGTTTATATTATTTAAAATATTTCAATAATTTAAAAGCACCCAAAATTAGAGTAAAATATTTATAGATGTTTTTTTAATGTGATTATCTTATTTATTTGATATTATAGATTATTTTTTAATTTTACAGTTTCTACAGCCTATAAATGAAAGATATATGTTTTTTTAACTAAAATACATAAGAAAAATGTTTGCTTTATTTTTTTTACTGTAGCTTTAAAAATAAAGCTAAAGCATGATTGATAAAAATTAATAGAAATTTGATGCAGGCTTTAACTTTGAAAAGTAAAGCTAAAGCATGATTGGTAAAGTTTAGTGATTTAAAAAAAAATAAAGTTAAAGTAGATAGATAAAACCCAACCGATCACCCCGTAGTCCAGAACAAAGAATAAGCAAGGTGAGACCCCAAAGGAACTAGTCTATTGGGTTTCGGGTCCGTCGGATATTTCGGGTTATCAAAAAAAAAGTATAATTTTAACATTTTTGTGAGAAAATAAATAAATATGTATATGTATTTTGAATATCTGGTAAAAAGTTTCATTAGTAATAGAGTCGTCGTTGGTAAGTTTAGCGTCACATCAGAGAAATTAGTGTTGGAAATTTGATACCATGATAATATTATTAATTATCATTTAACTTATATGTTTGCTTTATAACTTTATTCGCCAGTTTATTACCCTATGCTGTAGGATTGCTCCTTGAAAGATAATATTAATGTACGTTTTAGTATTAATATTGAGAATTACTTTTTACTACCCTGTAGTTATAGAAGACGGGCTGCCCTATAATAGCAATTAGGACCAGTTAGCACTTTAAATTGTTATATGATTCCCTATTCATTTGTCAATGGCGTGCCAAGAAAGAACTCTACCAAGATTGTTTTCAAATTATTATTTTTGATTTGGTAACGTTTATCTAGAATTTTCTTGCAACAACCCTATTTTGTTTATTTCATTTGAATTAGCAATCCTTACTCAAAGTTATGTCTGTCGTAATTATAGTGTAATATATTTTATGGAACTCAAATGTGATACCATAATCGATTAATTGTGAGAATGTTGGGTGGCAGTTGCCTTAGATTGAAACGTTTAATAAATGTTTTCTTAACGTATCAATATAAAATAAAGTTTATTTTGGACTACATTGATTTATGATTATTTGACGCTAAAATAAACAAAGATGGTAAAATTTATTGGCACTCCTCATGATTTAATAGAAAAGTATATTAAATTAATTATTCTTCCCGATTACATGTTTCATTAATCTGGTTTACCAGTTGAATAAAAAAACAAACTAAATTTCGAAGGTAGAAGATTTTAAACACGGCATAACACCTTTTGAAGTTATGATTTTACTCTGGTAATTAAATAAAATGTCAGCTCAGAGTCTATACTTAATATTTAATAACTTAATATGGTACTAGCTAATATTTACTACTTTAAGTGTTCAGAATTTTGATTATTTTTCTTTGTTGATAACATTGTCTATATTTACAATGCAGATAACAGAGACTGACACAAGTATAGGGATCATGTGCAGGCAAGAGAAGTACTATGTGAGAGACAGATTAGATTTATAATCTTAAAGCAATCGTCGTCTTGATATGTTTTCTTTGAGAATTTTATCAACATGTATATAAGTACGTCGTTTGATTACTTGTGAAATTTAAGAAAGGGCCAAACTTACGAATATAGCTTTTGCACACACCCATAACCATGCTATGCGTGATGATTTTTTTACATTTTTGGAAAAGTTTTCACATTTATTTAACCTAAAAACATGTTTTCAAACACTCCTTAAAAACATGTTTTTTAGGTTAACTTTTTCCTATGCCACACCAAATTTACCTGTTTTTGTTCACATTTTCATCTTACTAATAATATCAGAGCTATTTTTTTTTTTACCAAATAGTACGGTCGAATTGTTAAATAGTTTCTAATCGATTGAACCAATCATGCTTAAATAAAATATGCAATTTGACAATTAAATATTAGTCATTTGTAAATCAACTCGAAGGAGTCTACCTGGTTATCATATTACAATTGGCTTCTTTATATGTACTAATACTATTTTCATTTTATAACTTAACACAATATTTAATTTAGACCACGATTTTGTTAAGTGTTTTTTTTATCGTTACATGTAATTTATCAAATTTAATTCACTTATTAGTTTTTAAGGAATAAAACGATTATACAAGTCGCTATATAACAAAGAAGGATTCCGTACTTACTGGCTATATTCATTTTAAAGTATTATAGCGACTTCGATATTCAAAATTTATTCGCTTATCATATTTTCTTTTATCATTTATAGTACCATTTTATTGTAATGAACTATCTTTTACTAATCAATAAATTTCACATTACCAAAAAAAATGGAAATATAGAAAATTATTTTTTCACGACAGAAACATGAAATACTTCTATAACAAAAATATGAATACAATATTATGCTTGCTTCAAAACGAAACTACAATCAGAACCCTACAAGACAAAAGAATTGTTAAATAAAATAAAACTAAGTAAACACCACATGTTACGTATATTCCTCTGTCGTTAATATGGGTTTCAGTTTAATAAAGTTTAAACTATCTTATTCATATGTCAAATAGTGTCTCGTGTACTTTTCCAAAGCAATGATTAGATTTATTTTTTATTTTAAACGAATTATACTAGTCGCAAAATAACTCATTAGAGCATATTGAAGCTTAATAGGCTCGAAACGTCTTATATGCTACAGTATTATGAAAGTTATTTTCAAGTAGTTTATGGTCTCTTAAGATAAACCTTTATAAGAGCTCAAATACAGTATATACTAGCTGGCTTTGTTGAAATTTGGAACCAGTGCACTATATACATTCTTACATACCTACATATATTCACATAATTTGTAAATAATTTTTTTCCTAAAAGCATATCTGGCTGTACGAATTCTGAAACGTTTTATCGTTTATGTATTCTTTACGAATAAACTGATATTTGGTCCACTAACTAATCAAAATTAAAAGATGTAAAAACCCTTAATCGAGATTAGATAGCATATAATTATGAAATAGGAAACTGTAAAAGTTTTCATATGATATAAAATATGAAGTTGCCTAGTGACTCTTCATCAACAGCTGACAATATCAAATTTTCGTAATTAAAAGTTAATTGTCAATGTTTATTGCTATAACTTAGGTTTTGACAAACGTTTTAGTAAATAGTTATTGACATATTCATCTGCGACTTTGATCCCAAACTATACGCGTGGACGTACACGTAATGATGTCCAATCCAGCACATCAATTATTCGACTATGGATATGCCAAGAGAGTAGCTAATCAAAACAAATGATACTTACGTACTTAACAGTAGTTATTCAACTAACAAGATACTTTGACTTGTAAAAGTTTTACAGTAAAACGGAACTCATACGATTCGGTTATCCGAAGAGATTAACAAAGACAATAAAAGTATATCTTATAAGTTGGATAATTTTCACCGACACTTTCTGAAGTTAAATAACATAAATCAACATCAAAAGTCGACCAATGTTTACATTATATACATGCATGGACGGATTAACTGCCAACAATACATATATATATATTGGTTTATCTTAGTCACATATATATAAGTGTAAACAGTGGTGGATCTAGAAAATATTTTGAGTGGAGATATTACAAAAATTTATTAATAATGTTTTTGTTTGATATTTTACATGTATTTATATCTTTCAATAAAGATACCATTTAGAAAAAAAAAGAAACTAAATAATACAGTTAAAATAATTTACTATATCTAACATAAAAAAAGAATAAACCTACTAATAAAAAACAAATTTTAATTGAATGAGAAAAACAAATGAACAAAAAATCCAAAGGAAGAGAACGTGAGGTGGAGGTTCCCTCAACTCTGCGTCGCTGGATCGTGCTCCGAAAGGTGAAGGCGACTTTTATCTTGCCTCGTCGGCTTTTGTCTCTTCTGTCTGTTTAATCTTTAGATTAGTTTTAGGATTTTCATGTTTTTTTCTTGCGTTGACGATTGAGATCCATGGATGACTTCTCGTTGGTGAAAGAGAGAGGTGTCCGTATCAAGATGGTGATGTTCCGTGCGCCGGTTAGGTTTCTCTTGTGTGTGCTCGAACGGTGGCGGTGATGATCTCGCTCCGGCGATTGATCTCTCCGGTAAAGATGACACAAGAGTAAATTATGGTTACGGTGAAGAGTGTGTGGAGGTCATGGGCTCAGGTTTGTCACGGTGAGGCATGCTTCTGTAGTGGCCGGTGAGACGCGTCCGTGCTCCGACGTAGGTTCTCCCGGGAGTGGCGACGTTGCGGGTTCGTACCTTGAGGTAGGGCGAATCGCGAGTCGGTGATGTTTGGGTTGGATGGGTAACGGGCTTGGGCTCTAAGCGGTTTGGTTTTTTCTCGACTTTGTGTTTGGACCTTTAGGTGTTTGTAAAATATTATGGGCTTCGGCCTTTCTTCTAATAAAATTCAGTTGGGAAAAAAAAAGAACGTGAGGTGAAAAAAAGAAATATTACACATGGAAAAAAAGGAAAATCAGAAAAATCAAAAAAGAAAAAAATAGAAAAAACAGTATACAAAAAGGCCAAGTGGGGATTCGAACCGGGCGAGTAGGCTTTAGCCAACTTAGCTGCAAGATATCTGTAAATTCTAAAGGAAATAGACTCACTTCGAACTTTTAGTGGGGGCAACTACACCCATTCTGGGCTAAGGTAAGCCAACATATATTGACATTAGTAATCGGTTATCACAGCATAGTTATTAAGGTTTGTGAGTGACAGACTGGGTATTTTTTGGCACTGTTAAGCTTCAGTTTTTTAGGGTTTATACTATTGTTTTTACTTGTAAAGGAAGATGCTGAATAAGCCCACAAAATACGTTCATCTATTAAGTTCACACATTAATAGTCTAATGAACCACGCAAAATACGTTATATACTATATTATCCTTGCTATGAAAAATAGAAAAGAATGACCACATAAATGAGAAAAGTCTTCACTCTTCCCCTATTCACCACTTTAAAAAAGTAATTTAACAAATAAAATGGTATTTTTGAACAAAGTTGCAACATATATGTCTCGACAATTAATAAAAAAACAAAATGTTGGAATTATTGTGCTCAAACAGCAGAGTGAAGACATATACACTTTAATACTCACTTCCACGTTGCCTAATTGTAGCGTCACATGGCCGCATTACGGTCAATTCATTCTTAAGGCCACCACCGTCTCAACCGGGTAACTTCTTTTGGCTGACTTGACTTTTGTTTCCAAAATCGCGAAGCAATCAGCAGCCATCAGTTATCATTTTTTCATGCGAGTTCCAAGTATCATGTGCTCATTTGTATTAGTTACATTTATAGCCCAATAATCAGATTAGTCCTAAATCCTACAGATTATGAAAGAATCAGCTTGTAAGGGTCTTTAGTATGAGTCACTCCAAAAATCGATTAATTATATGAGATAATTATACTGACCTGTAGGATTTGAATTGTAGTCTCATCCTAACACAAGAATGAGACTAATCACTTTCCAAAATCACTTTAACAGTAGGTCGGACCCACGGCGGCGTAATGCAGACAGCAGCCTCTAACAACTAACTTAGCCTTCCTCATATGTCTCATCTTTGGTCGCTATTTACTTTATTTTATTTCATGTTTTCTAGCGAAACATAGATATATAATAGAGTTTTTTACACTGCAGGTCAGTTTTCAAGTTTTATTTACATTCTAAGACAGTTTCTGCTAGTGGGGTAGTTTTTTGTAACTAAAAACCAAACCATTACAATTAAAGTCATTCATCTAACTAAAATGGTCCTACCATCTTATTAAGTTGATTATTATTTTTATTTGAAACGAACAAACAAAAAATTAAAATTAAAAACTTCTTCTTCACATTTCATTTTTTCGGTATCTCAATCCATGGTGGATGCATCATATCATCTATGCTGCAGTTCTTCTTCGCCGTACTTTTTGGCCCTCCTCCGTCACCATCGATGAACTTCAGCCAAGCTCGAGCAGAAGCCGTAGCGGTTTGTCTTTTCCTTCGTCGCCGCGAAATCATCAGAACATCTTCCTCCTCGACGTCGTTCTCTGCAATTCATCTCCGTTGTACTCCGACAATAGCTTGACGCCCAGAACAAGTCCGACGAGATCTCCAACGGAACCGCACATCTCTGAAGCCCGACGAGAACTTCGACAGACCAGCACATCTCTGCAGCCAAGCCTCGTCTCAAAGCTCTACTCGGCGTCGTCCTCCGTTTCATTTTTGCTTCTGCCGTCGTTCCGTCTCATCCACATCTCTGAAGCCGAGGAGTTCTGTCCAAATTTCGTTTTTGCAACTTAGATCCTTGTACTTTTGTATTCTTCTTAATTTGGCACAAAATCTTTAAATGTGTAGATTTCTCCTCAATTTCAGCCCAAACTTTTAGATTGTACAAACCAGCCCCCACAATACGTAAATATGTAGGAAAATGTAATAAACACCTAGATACACACATAATCGAGGTAAATGAACAAAAATGTTATTAAGAACCATTAAAATCATAAAATACCACCATGCTCCTAAATAATGTGACATGATTTTAATGTTTTTTTTTTGCAAAATATTTGTAACTACAAATCACGTAGACACAAATTTTTGATTAGTAAATTTAACGCTTAAAATAATTTGATAATCATGATAATCAAAATTTACTATTGGTCATGTATGTGAACATGTGTACATAAAGATTACATATATACATGTGTACATGTGTACAAAAAAATTATATATATACATGTGTATATATTTACGAGTGTACATGAGTACATTATTAAAGCGATGTACAAGTAGATACGATCTTAAGATAAAAAAAATTGTTTGATTTACCTAGATACATACTTGCATAATTGTTTATAACTATTAGTGTACATGTGTATATTAAAATTGAAGGTGTCAATGTGTACAACATATATGGTAGTGTACATGTGTACAATACTTGGAAATTGGGTAGAATACAACGTTAAGATATTATTAAAGCCATGTACAATACAAGTAGAATACAACGTTAAGATACATTTTTTTGTTTGATTTACATGGATACATACTGCATAATTGTTTATAACTATTAGTGTACATGTGTACATTTTTTTTTGGTCAACTTATGTACATGTGTGCACTACATGTATACGCACTTGGAAATTAGATAGATTGCATTCAAAGATGTAGTGGCAGTAAACTATGAAATTTCTTAATTATCATTATATAAAGCATTACGAAATTGATTTTCAAGTTGATCGTGAAGAGGAATATAATTTAGTAACAAAAAAAACTTTGTTGACATATAATTTAATAACATGATTATAATAGTTTATAGCATCTTAATTAAGTTCATTTATGTAATTTTAAGATGCATTTAGAGATTTTTAGTGCATATACGTCTTTATTTGCACAATCTAAAAGTCTGAGAAAATATTGAAGAAAAATCTGCACATTTTAAAACTTAGTGACCAAATTATAAAAAAGAGAAATTTAAGGACTAAAAATGCAATATTTAAAATTTGGCCATTGTTGATGAGCTTCAATTTAGAGCATAACGAAAGAGAACGATATATTAAACTTAGATTTGGTTTGACGAGGATCACGGAAGAGAAGCATAAATCGGTGAGACTGCCAAGATAGTGGAGGATCTAAAATGAAATCAAGTTGATGTAATCGAGGGTTTGACGGACGCGGATGAGCTGCGGTGTAGTCGACAGAAACACCGTGGGGGATGAAGGCGCGATGGAGTTGTTGTGGTTTAGGAGAGACTCGCAAACGACGACCAACCATAGATTTATGTTGCTTCAAGCTTGAGATTCACAATATATATGAGTTTATTGTATTTTCTGCAACTATGGTGAGATGAATAAATAATATTTTAATATTTAGTTAGACTTTAGTTAGATTTCAATTATTTTGTGAGTTGGAAGATGTAAAAGCGTGTATTGGGGGAAGCAAAAGTGTGTGAGGAGTATAAACTGACTTAAAGTGTTATTAAAAAGTGAAAACTGTCTTGTGGTGTAATATTTTCTATATAATATATATATAACATAAATTATTGAATCATGATATAGAAGGTGGCATTATTAATTAATCGTAAACTAAGCTGCTACATCTTGGAATGTGCTCCTAGTAAGATGCTCTTATGGGTAGGTATCGATTCAATGAATATTCTTTGCAATAAAAAGAAGTACTGTATACGCAAATTAAGGTCAGTTAAGTGACAAGTTTTTAAAGATTAACCAGTTGATGTTGTTAGATTGTCATAAATTTCTACGAATAAAATCCTTCACTAATCAGGAAAATAGCAAACAATCTACTCTATTAAAAGAATTCTATTTTTTATCTACCATACACAAATCTATGTTACATAGACTATTAATTAGAAATTTAACAAAATATCATAAAATTACTCATATATGATATTTTCTTAACAAAAACAATATACATCTAAACAATAACATTTCTAAAAAAAACATAAATATATTATCATTAAGTAATTATCATTTGACTGTTTATCATATTTAATATAGACCATATTTTATATATTTCAGTAACTGATTTTAAAATTAAATAGTATAGCCCAAATCTTTTTAAATTATCAAATTAAATTTTTATATAAAACAAAATAAATAATATTTTATTGGTTGTAACATTTTATGTTGATATTTTTGTAAAAATAAAAACATTAAACTGAAATACAATATATTAAATAAAATAATATTTTAAAATATAACAAAAATAATTTAATTTATTCACATAAAAACAATAAAAATTTCTAAATAAAGAAGCTAATAATTTTTTTATTAATTCATATAAAACTAATGTTCAAAATTAAACTATTAATATTGATGTTGCATTTTAAATAAATAAACAAAAATACTTCATTAATATATGATATGTACAATATCATCAAACAAATTTCAACAAATATAAATTTTTAAAATAGAAATTATATACATAAAATTGATATTAGATATATATCTTTATAACATATTTTATATTTTAAATATTAATTTAAAAATATAAATATATCTGCACAGATCTACGGATTAATATCTTGTTCATTAAATTAAATGAGATAACCACATAGGAGAATCCAAAGTAAAACACGAAAGCGCCATGACGTTATTCACGATGTATGGTTATGTGCAAATTATTACTGTGATTTTAAAATGTTTATCTTTAGACGTGTTTAACTTATATTATGATCTCAAGTAGTTATACGTATATTTTGTTCAAAATGTACGTATACGTATAACACGAATTCATAGATAAAACGTATTAAGAATTAATGGCGCACATGATGAGGTTGACTATTATGTATTTTTGTGAATCATGTAATTTTTTATTTTATTTTATCGTCGTCACAAAAGGACGAAGAGATTAGCGATGATAAGATATTTATAAGCAGTTACAAGCAAATTAAAGAAAATAATCCCGTTGATAGTTTTTTTTTTTTTTTTAATCTACTCTTTCTCATTATATAACTTTTCCAAAATATTTTTACATCACAAAAAAACGTAATGAAAGGTAAAGAAAGAGCATAAGAAGAAAAAATGATGATTTAAAATGATAGAAAAAACATAAGAGAAGATGCCCTCAATGATTTTAGAGAAAAAGAGCTATGGCTGGAAGTATTGGAACCAAATGATAGTTGAATCAACGTAATGAATTTTTAAAGTAAGCGCCTACAAAGAGAGTATTTATTGTGTTACGTGTGCAACTATTTTACATATAATCAATACGTCCAAGTCCTTGATTTTTTTTCCAACATGATTTGCACTTGTTCCATTTGATTTGAATTAATCTAATAAATATTTAAATAAAATGGGTCCAAATATCTGTAAATTTAAGAAAAATATCACTCATCTGCTTACGAGTCTCGTGTTACTTGAAAGCTTACCCTTCAACTAATACGAGAAAATAAATTGATAAAAAGTAGGAGAATGACAGATTAACAGAGCTTAATTAGGTTTTTAATATCCAATTAACAAAACGATATAGCATCTTACAGTTGTCAGAAAGTTGAGGAAAACGTGAACTACCAAAAATAAATTAATCCAGATTCGTTTGACATCGTAACCTGACATTCTCACTTTTACTATTTGATTTTTTTTTATCAAATTACTATTTGAATTCATTATTGACTATTTTGACTACATATATAGCTTCAATTGCTCCAGTCATACCACAATGTTCACATATCACATTCATACTAATTTTCGTATCAACTACCAAAATCTAAAATTTAAGAGAATCAGTTAAAAGATATCAGTTAAGTAGTAGTATAGGCATGAGCGGATATCCGAAAAAATCTCACTATTTGTGATCCGATTCGTCTTATACAAATGTTTAAGTTTTTGATCTGCTTCGATTCGTAAGATTTTAAGTATTCGTAAATTTAAATATTTGTGACTATTTCAATTACTCGCGGATTATCCGCTCCGTTTCGTAAATGATTAGAATAAAAATTAATAATTATTACATAATAAAAAGTCCAAAATAATATAAAATAATAATATAAAAATACAAAATAAAAATATTTTTTACTTTTAAAAAATTTAATAACTAAAAACTTAATTTAATAAAAAATTTATAAATTTTACATAAAATATAATAATTATATAATTTGTATATATAATTTTTTAAATATATGTACGGATCAGATATCTGTTCCTAAACTTTTAGTATTTGTGATTTGTTTCATTTCTTACAAATATTGCATATCAGTATTTGTTTTGATTCGTAGAGTTACAAATATCCAGATTTTCTGGTTCGGATCGAAACGAATAACGAATCGAATCAAAATTTACTGATATTTTGTCTAATCCTAGTATCAGTATGTATACAGTTTAGGCGATATGTCCTCCTTCATGGCTATGCACAAAAAGGCGTGAAAAAGAGCTTAGAAACGCCCTTTATTATAAAGCTAAAGTTAAACTTCTAGTACAACGCTATAGAAGCTTTATTCTCAGCTAAATCTCATTTACATGCGATTCTTTATCAATTAGTGCTTCGTACCTTTATACTATTTTTTTCTTACACAACTATTTTAGTTATAAAACAATCAGAGACGGCTTAAGTAGAAGGAGTTCCATGTGCGCCCGGTGGGATTTATTTAATTTTAACGGCCGATCGACTAATTTGTGGTCTGATGGTTTTAGGCTCACACCATCCTTACACAAGGTCAAAGGTTCAAGGCTTGATCACAACACTTTATTTTTGTTGTTAATAAACTCTTAACTGGTCCCCAAAACAATATTTTGTTTTCATCCCTTTTTATATCTAGACTCGCTTTGAGAGAACAATATATTAAATATATATTTTCTAAGTAAATAACCTATCAGATAGTTTTTTTAAGAAAATAAGTGAAAAGTAAATTCAAAAACACTTTTTGTATTTTTTTATATAGATTTTAGTTTCTTCCCACATTTAATACAGTGAGTTTAAATGTTTGAAAGATAAATTAAACAATTTTTTACATGTTTAAAAAAAAATTGTTCTGAAATGAATATTGTCAATTTTGTAATAGTTAAAAAGATATATGGTGAGACTTGATGTTAATTTGCTAGAGATATCATGGTAGACCAAAAGCCTAAAGATTAAATCTAAAGATATGTAATATGTAACTTTGTGAGGTAAACATTATAAAATCCTTAAAATATATTAACTTAGTTGATAAATTTACCATCGGAAAATGTCATGGTGAAGCCAAGGACATGACATGAGATTTGGTAGTGATCATTGGTATAATGATATCACATGTTTAGTCATCACAAACTTTTTCAATAACGGTATAAATACGAAAATTGCTCAGAACATAACCACATTTGGAATTTCATACTTAGAATTATCTAGTCGTCATGGAGTTGAAAGTGATTTGATCAAATAACCAATGACATCTCTTAATGGATACAAACACACCCATATATGTAGCTAAATATATGATTAGGTTAACCAACTTATATAAGAAATTAATATTAGTTAGCAAAAAAAACTTATATAAGAATATATAAGTTTATCTAAAATATTCAACACGGTTGGATCGGCTAGGTTGACATGCTCTTTGCGTCGGTAGTTACTTGACTGTGTTTTACCGTACCGTAACTAACTGTACCATCGGCGATAACATTTACATATAAACAAACTAGTTTTATTTATAACAGGCTAAACCAAAATAATTAACCTGGTCTAAAATAAAATTCCAAAACAGACAAAATAAAACCGAAAAGTATTTTAATTGAAATATAATTCGTTTATTTACTTTTGCAGATGAATTTTGGTAAATTGGTCATTTCCAAAGAAAACGAAACCAAAAAGAATTCTTAAGTTTATCAAGATTTATTAATCTGAATAAAGCTAATGAAAAGATAGAACTAAAACAGAAGCAAACTTCAATCCAAAGTTACCACTTCGATATGTTTGTATCTTTATTCCAAAAATATAAACAAAATGGAAGCAAACCTAAATCCAAAAGCTGTCATATTTTCTTTGCAGGTTTCACCAAAAAAGAAGTATCAGAAAATTGGACAACATGACCAACTAACTATGTGTCTATATATAGAATTGGTATATTTTCTTGTTTATAAGCAAAAGAGACACATGCTTAACTATATGGACGTGTGGTGTCTATGACACGAGGTCTAGAGTTACATTTTTGTGTCTTATTGTGCATCGAACTTATACGAAAAAATAAACTAAATTTTAATATTTCACCGTTCTAATCAACGAAATTAAAATTTAAAATTCTCAACTAACCTATTAAAAATGCGCATTGGTGACACAAATTTTCAAATTAATTAACCTTAAAAAAATTCACCGTACTTAATTCAAAACTAGTTGTTACAAATGCCATCAAAATTAATATTGATAATACTTAATAAACACATATGTTAAATATATTTGAACATGAAATGAGAATGTATATTTTATCTGAATCAACCAACTCTGTAGACCTAATAGCATCAAACCCAAGAAGAATCGGTCTATCATTCTCCCTAATGATTTGGACTGATCCGGCCCGTTTAAATACGATAATGTTTGATATTGTATAGTAGTAACAATCTTGGGCTTCGTGTTGTTCGTTTTAAACTTTTTCGAGTAACCCAATAGTTGCGTATGTGAACCGAAGATAATTTATGCTCAACTATCATGATCGACTATGAAATTTTAAATTCATAAAAAAAATATTTCGAAATTAAAAAAAAAAATCATCATATCCCACGATCTCATTAGTTTATTTTGTTTTTGATACCATCAAGAACATTAATCTTTTAAAGAAATTACTCTAGATAAAGTTAAATCTTCTTCATTACCATGTACCAAATATATTAAAAAGCTAAAAATCTCTAACCGAATCTTCCAAATTTCATCATATATTCATATCCCACGATCTCATTAGTTTATTTTGTTTTTCATACCATCAAGAACATTAATCTTTATAGAAATTACTCTATATAAAGTTAAATCTTCTTCATTACCATGTACCAAATATATTAAAAAGGCTAAAATCTCCAACCAACCATTTTCCACAACTTCCACAAATGAAAAATATGAAAAACTTTGATTAACTAAAATTTAAAGAGCGTCAAAAATCTCCAACTGTCAACCACGTGAGGTGCACATGCGTTGACGACCGTGAGTAGAAGACTCTCTTCGTCAAGCGGACAAGCACTTACAGCACATGCACACACACAAGCCTCCTTTCTAATTTGGTCCCCTTTCACTAATTTAATTCATTTCAACTTTACAATCCCTAACTACATTTAGTAACTCTCTTACATTATTTTATCAACCAATGAACTAGTCATAACCTCTCTTTCTCTTTCTTTCTTAAAGACTCTCCTCAAGATTTTCCCCTAACTATCATATTAACTTTTATAGGGTTTATCTTTTCAGGCAAAAACAAATTATGTACCGTCGTTCCTCCTCCAAGTCAACCGCTCCAGACGGCGGCGACGCCGAAAACAATCCATATGATGAAACTTCAGGTGGTTTCTCCTCCCTCGGTTCTCAAACTCACCATAATCTTCCACCTCCGCCGCGCCAGCAGCACAATCCCAACGTCGTTGGGTTCGGTCATCACTTGTCAGGCGAACCATCTACCATCGGACATTCCGGCGCTTCTTCCTCTTCCTCTTCTTTGTTCCGACACAGAAGCTCTCCGGCTGGATTCTATGACCAACTTCTTCCCACTGAACCCAACGGTAACTTTTGCGTTTCTTACATTTTCCACCACAATTTTTTGATGTATAGTCGACGGTATGCAAATTAAAATACACTCTTACAGATAGGCATACCATACGATTATAATTAGTATTATTTGGTTAAGTTAATCAATGTTTTGAATTTTATCTTGTTTCATTGAGAATATTTATAATCATATTTAAAATTTTATACTAAATTGTCATTTTTATTTACCTGTACCAATTAGAATCGGTAAAATATCAATTTTAACTAAATTGATCATTAATTATATTTAGTATTGCAGCAAATGTTTCAAAATATGTGAAAATTATGAAACGTACGATTTAAATAAACTTTATTGCATTTGATTAAACGAGATGATAACTAAATTGGTCTAACACGTAATTGTGACTTCCTGGAATCCAAACCATGTAACATTGCATTGATTGCGATTTGCGATGACTTTAATTTGTCTATTTGTTTCCCTCCACATATAAAAGGGATGCGGCTTTTGTTTTTCTAATTAATTAACAATTATAATTAATAACAACTTAACTGAAAATCGAAATCACAATAGCTACCAAATATCTACCTGTAGATTTTGTTTTGTTTGGTTTTGATATGGTTAATCAATCTATTGATTTTATAAACCTCTCTTTCATTTATGTTTGGAGAAACCATGGTTGATATGGTTTGCATACATATACTGAAACTACATGTTTACAAACATACGTATAAATACATTTACATGCTAAGATCAAATAATACATTTACATCCATGAACATGTATTTTCAGGAGAGACAAGTTGTATAATTTAATTATGTAACTTAATGCAAATAGCGTGTATTATAATTTATAAAACATGCACTTGCCAAAAGTATATGTTAAAAAACGAATCATTGGAAAAGTATAGTCCACTTGGCAATATTTAATCCATCCCACTTGCTCTTTCTCTTCTGACAAAGCAGCCATAAGGCCCACCTTGCTGACATGGCTTCAGCGTAATCACTAATTTGATTTTGGGATACACCTACTTGTTATTATAAGAAATGGATTTATTTTATTTTTATTTTATAAGAATAATAAATGATAGATTTACTACTATATTGTTCGTTACAACTTACAAGTAATAATTTACAGAATTTATTTGCGCAATTTGATCTTCTGTTCATTGCATCCGTTCGGTTTATTTTGCACTGTAATACATGTGCGAGCCCCAAAAAAGTTTACCCCTCTTGCATTATTATATAGGATAAATGATAATAATAGTTTAGAATTCGAATAGTGAATATTTCTAAGATTCTTTTCATGAATCTTTATTCTCTGTCAAATTGGCGATAAATAAAATCTAAGTAGAGACAAAGGAAGGGGTCCTCGAATCTCGAACTCGGCCCATTCTCTTCTATTTTGTATACATATATACGTTTTAAAAATCATACTGGTTATTAAAATACTAAGATAGTTACAAGTTTAATAACCCTACATAGCATTACATCCCTTTCGATTTAAATTTGTTAATGGAAGAGGGAACAGGTTTTTCCCTAGGGCAGCCAAACGGAGGATACGGCGGAGGAAGAGGAGAAGAGCGAGGGCTATCTAGGTTGAAGTCGGAGCAGAGATTCTCAGGCGGGAGTAGTAGTAATTATCAAGAACATAACTCTCTACCTAGAATCTCGGAGGTACACGCGGCTGCGGCGGCTATAAACAGTGCCACGTCGACGAGTATGAGTTTTGGAAATGATAGTAACATTTGGGACAGGTCGTCTTCTCAAATCAGTTTCACCATTGATGAACCTGGAAAACGGTCCAAGACCACCGACTTTTTCACCTTAGAAACTCAGGTATTTCTATATTTTTGTGGTTGTTATATATATGTACTTGTGTTGTATGAATCTTGAATACTTTAATTGTCTATGCAATAAAGTGTCATAATTCTTCGAATCTCTAATTAGGTAAAAGAGGGGAAATTGCATATGTCCAAAGTTGTGTGATTTGTACTTTTTATTATTGTTTGTCTAAGTTTGGAGAACGTTTATGATTGATCTGTGTATGATTTACAAGTTGTATGTTAATAAATGATATTATACTGTGCTGAGTGGTTTTGTGTAATATATCTGATATGTAGTCTATAAATCGGATTTAAGTTCCATAAAGTTAATTAGCAAAGGGGATTTCAAGTTGAAATAAATGCCAATGAAAATGTATGTCACAAGTTCATGTATGTTGAGTGGTGTTGTCTAATACATATACATACTTTAGAGAAGGTACTAGTAGTGATTTATTAAATTTTCAAAAATGTTTATAAAGCTTTAAACTGATGTTTGGTATGGTTCTGATTCTTTAGTTTAGCATGCCACAAACGTCTCTGGAAATGGCAAGAATGGAGAGTCTGATGAACATCCCAGAGGGTTCGGTGCCCTGTAGGGTTAGGGCCAAGCGTGGATGTGCGACTCACCCGCGTAGTATAGCTGAAAGGGTTAGTTGTATTCTATTGATTTGATATTTGATGTTATTACATAAGTAATGATATTTTCATACAAGAGAATTATATGTGAAACCCAAAGAAAGCAAGAGTATGATCAAGTTTTCTGTATAGGATAGAAGAACGAGAATAAGCGGGAAGCTGAAGAAGCTACAAGAACTGGTGCCTAATATAGACAATGTGAGAGATAGGAATTATAATTTCTATGTAATTTAGGTCTAATTAAGGAGATTATATATTACACATATACCTAAAAGTAATGTTCTGACTTTTTTTTTGAAGCAAACGAGCTATGCAGAAATGTTGGATTTGGCTGCTGAGCATATCAAAGGTCTTCAACACCAAGTAGAGGTGCGTCTTTCTATACACTCGATATATGACATTGTCTCAAACTGAAGTAAAGATTATCATATTAATTAATCCTTATAATGTATATGCATGTTGACAGAATGCTGCTTTTAATCATCTCAACCATATTTTGGTGTGTTGAAAAAACAATTATGGTAACATATATAGCAGCTATATTACAATTGATCAAATCATGAATCAACCTTTACTCAGGGGCTTAAAATATTTTCAACACAGCAAAATTTACATAACAACTGTAAATTTCGCGGTAATTAGTTTATGTTTTAATAAATGTTCTCATACATATCTTATCTATGCCCTATGTACGTTAAGAATCATAAATAGTCGCTCTATGTATACAATGATCACATAGAAACAGATAATTATATATATATCATCATACAAATGGTTATATAGGCAGTGCATGTTTGAGGTTAACCTTAGATTGTGTGGTGCAATGTAAATTCACATGTTATGGTCTTATTGAAGTAGTATATGAAAGAAATGCTCGAGTTGGACTTCTGTCCATAAAAGCCATACAATTGGAACATGAGATTTCAAAACATTTGCTTAGTATTTTTTTTTTTGCCAAATACGTTTTCTTAGTTAATGCTTTTATTTTCGTTGATTGTTTATCATGTGCAGTCACTAGAAAAGGGGATGGAGGGATGCACTTGTGGGGCGTGCAAGAAGCGATGATGAAAGAATGATATGTTTCTAAAGATGATCGAAGAAAGTATAGAAGAAAAAGAGACGAAGGAATCAATTCAAAGACAACAAACACAATAAAAAAGATTTTGATTATATAACTTAAGCATACTCATTATAAATTCATAACCGGTTGCAAGTTGAGTTCTTATCTCTCTCGAATCTCAATATATTATTTTATAAGCCAATCAGGAGTACAATTGTCTAACACATCAATAATAGAGAAATTAAGACGAGGCAAATTCTGCCAACACTAGAACAAATTGGCTGGCCTGCCAAGCTTTAAAGTAGAAGGAAGGTTGAAGAAAGATTCTGTAGTTTTATACCTAGATAAAATACTTGTAAACAGATCGTCATCATTAAAGATAAAGATGAGAAGCTGGTGGAGAGTGCTATCGAACATATAGAATCACTATCCGAACGTATTTCAGAGTCTGGATAATTTTGTTAACTCTCGTATGTTTAGCTTTCAGGCCATCACAAGCATGAAATACAACTTGAAGGCATTCCAGGTAATGAATGCTTCGGTCTTGCCTTGTTGAACTTTGTATCCAGACTCTGTAAGGGGAGACACTGATGGCCTAGCTAGTCTCATGGTTCTTGGTGTATATATTTTTATCTTTTGTATGTCTCTAACTTGTTCTTCTTGTGTTATATACATCATAAATGATTCAAGGTGGCTACTTGAGATAGAGGCTTGAATTGAAGGAAAATTAAAATAGATATTTACATATAGATTATTGACAAATTTTAAATATTATATATAATTTTAAATAATCTTTCACAGTTGAAAAACAAATTCTCAAGTATCTTAATGTTTCAAATCTATTCAAATTTCAATTTTCTTTATATTTATTTGAACAATAAATAATTATTTTAGATTTTTAATCATCTTTTTCATAACCATTATATTAAATTATTCAAAATACTTGAAAATAATTATTATAAAAATCTTATCAAAACACCTATAACCTAAAGAAAAGTCGATATCTTCAAAATACACCTAAATTCCCATCAAATCTAAAAACTTATAAAATTTTCTAAACCTCTAATCCAATAAGTATTCTTCTTGCAATAAAAATGCATATAGATTTCGTGAATTCTCTTTTCTTTTTATATTTACATTTTTTTTTCTCCCGATAACTATAAGTACATCCACGTGTACTTGTCCCGCAGTCGACCTCCTTGACGTGTGGGTCGAGTCATCGTTTCACCGGTCTAGTGTTTGGACCGCCGGCCCGTGTAATGGTTTCGTTTGTAGTTTTTTGCTTGTGGGCCTTGGTCATTCGTTTATGTATTTGGGCTTTTGGCTGTGTACTCTGGGCTTGGCCCATTCTATTTATTAAAAATCAACCAGTTGGAAAAAAAAAAACTATAAGTACATCTTCCTTTTTTTTTTGTAACACTAAGTACATCTTCCTAAATCCTAAAGCCCACTAACCGAATTATTTCTTGCGTCCATGGGATCATCCTCAAGCACGGTAATCTTCTTCTCCTTAATTATGGCCTTCTTCTTACTTCCTCCGCTCCTGTTTCTTGTACAGATCTGAAGTAACTTTTGTTTGCTATATGTTCGAACTTAACTTTTTGTGTATTATGATTTGACTTTCAACAACAGCCACCAAGACCTTCTGTTGACAATCTCGTATACAATTGTCAAAGATTAGATATGTAAGTATAACACACCTTTAGTTACTATTGAAAGTTTTCCGTTTACCACTATTGTTATCCTCCAGAGAGGAGTTCTTCAAAGAAGTTGGCCAAGTTCTTAATGTTTTTTTTTACTAAATTGTAAATATCATATAAATGAAAAAAAAATTTTACACAAGTAAGATTTTAAGTTTGACACATCTTGACAAAAAGAAAGAACAAACAAGATGGATCAACAACATCCAATTCAATGGACACCATAAGCACTTATCCTAACCATAGAACCATAAATGAGCTGAAAAGCTTGTTCGATCTCCTAGAGGAAATAATATTCCGCATCTTCCTGTGGATGGCTCTGAAGACATTAGTAGCTGGCAGAGAAACATTGTTGTGGATCATATTATTTCTCTCTTTCCAAAGGTGAAAAACTACAGCTTGAAAAGCCAACTTCCTAAGCAGAAGATTCCTCCTTAGGACAAGGAGGAACCTTGTAGAACACGATGGCCGTTTCTGTGAATTTGCCTATGTTGAGTTTGCTTCGATCCAAGAAGCAGACAAGGTTAGACTACTTTTTTTTTGCTATTCCTCTGAAAGTTTAGAATTTCATACGAATAAATTTGCAATACCAAAAATAACATTATTTAATATCATAATTTCAAAAAGTTAAATTTATTTTAGTATTATTTTTAAATGTAAAACAATTTAAAAGTAGTATTGAAAACACACAACTTCTATTACTGTGAAACTAATAAAATCTAAAAAAAAACTTTTGAGGGAGTATATGAGTTTATGAAACCACATTTCATTTGACAAGTAAAGATTTCTGATTAAATTGTTTTCTACTTTTAAGGCGATGGCCTTTAACGGTTGATCTTTGCTAGGTCGTGAGATTCGTCTTCAACTCCACAAAGCAGGCACACTTTGATGTTTTTTTCCAGTGTCTATGTTAGGATATTATATGTTGATAATCTCGTATGACTTTCAGCAATATCCATCACAAACCCCTCGTCTTGTTCGCGCTCCATCATAAATAATATATGTTGATAATCTCGTATACTATTGTAAAAGATCAAATTGGAAGTATAACACACCTTTTGTTATTATTTTTTTGTAAGTTTTCCATTGATCTTACTATTTAATTATCCTCTCCAGCGAGGACTTCTTCAAAGAAGCTGGCCAAGTTGTTAATGTTACAATGATTATGGGACGCGATGGCCAGACTGGCCAGTTCGATGAATTTGCCTACGTTGAGTTTTCTTCGATTGAAGAAGCAGACAAGGTTAGTTTCCTATATGAATTTTGATGAAAGCACATTTCATTTTACAATGTAAACTATAGTTTGCTGATTACATCTTTTTCTACTTTTTAAAAAAGGCCAAGTCCTTTCACGGCAGATATTTGCTCGGTCGTGAGGTTCATACCTGACTCCACTAAGCAGGTAAATAAATGTCTTTGTGGTTTCTTTGTTTAACGATACTCTTGTCTTGTTTGATACCTGATATTAACTCCTTTTTTCCTGTAGTGGCTCTCATGGTTACTTTTCAAACGGAGAATCAATCAAGAATAATTCATTAAAAAAAAAAAAAAGAATAATTCATTAAGTGTTTTTCTTTTTCTTTCTATCTTCTTCTTGACTTATAAGTTCCAACTATTTGTTCTTTTTAGAATAATTTTATTGGGGATTTTTTTTTAAATCTAAGGGACAACATACACTTATCTGGAAAGCAAATTAATTTTAGGATACCCAAAAAGTTGATTGGGATCTACTATAGAAACAACACTAAAGTAGATCTTATAAAAGTTGATTAATAAGAAGCTAAGCTGTTCAGAAGCTGATGCTGGTTATTGTTGTTCATAGTCGAGATCCGGAGATCGGACGATCTCGCTCTTCTGGTCGTTTCTTTCAACGTTATTACCTATCAAAGGTCAAAGTTTTGGATTGCAAAACGGTTAGTTTAATATAGATTTGTTAAACCGTTAGAGTAACCAATAACCAAACCAAATTGGTCAAATTTACTTGACTTAACCGGATCCAATTGGTAGTAGTAAATGGCATTATGTTTTGTCACTAAACTTGCGAGACGATAAAATATTATACCATTTGATCTAATATTATGATGTGTTGTGATTCGTCATCTGAGCTAGTATTTAACAGAGATGCAAAATGATTGTCGACATTATGGTCCGATTGTTTGAGACTTGTATTTTGCTGTCAAGGTTTTTTAGTTTGAAATTTATAGTTTTACTGTTAAAATGTTGAATGTGGCTTTAGAAATACTAAAAATTACAGAATTGTAGTTTTAAGAAAAACAAACGACCTAAAATGGCAATCTTTGGGGGTGGATGCAGTAGTGGATGTTGGAGGAACATTCACATCATTAGTGTAGACAAAGATGAACATAACGTAGATGTAGTAGTGGATGTAATAGCAAAGATGAACATAATTGAGAGTGAAGTAGTTGAGGAGAAATGTGCAATCTTTGTTGTTATTGTTGTTTTGAGCTATGGCTATCGCGTAGTCTCTTTACAAGACCCACAACTATCTGAGACAACTCTT
This sequence comes from Brassica napus, assembly GCF_020379485.1. Lineage (NCBI taxonomy): Eukaryota > Viridiplantae > Streptophyta > Magnoliopsida > Brassicales > Brassicaceae > Brassica > Brassica napus. The sequence continues at coordinate 20,754,897 of NC_063437.1, read as the reverse complement.
CCTCTTCTTTCCTACCTTTTTCCCATTTGTCCTTTAATTTACACTCTAGATTTATATTCTTCAAAAGAATATATATCTTCTCTATTAAAAGAGTTGTAATTACTTTTTATGAAAAAAAATTCTTCACAAATTGAATCTTATCACTGGGGAAGTTATATATTTCATAGGAATTATATTTTACATTAAAATAAAGCATATTTAAGCATTTTGTCTTGTTTGACGAAGTTAGCTCCTCTTGTATATCAATTCTAAATTATTTGGGTTTATTAGATATCTTTAGTTTATCAGTTATACCATGGACCAAATTAAATTTAGGACCTATTGTTAAAAAATGTCTATACAGTGAGAGTGAACCGAGTTTGAAATCTTCTAAATAATATTTGTTTAATCTAACTTTCTTTTGATAAGTATCTAGTTAATGTAGACATGTTTAATCGTATCGTAGACGAACTTAAATGTAAATATTTCTGCAAACAAAAAAGAATTACTTTACGTGGAGTAAACTAACTTGTGATTTTATGTGACTAATTATTTTCTAGTGGAGCCTATGTAGATGTTGAATTTTCTAACGTCTACAAAACATATAAGTATTGAAATATCATGAAATCGTATGTGGTTTATGGAGTGGATCAAGTTGAAGTTTTAGATTATTGTCTTTTACACTTTAGTTCATGTTGTAGACCAAATAGGGTATTTCTTAGTAGACAAGGCTTTTTTTTTTGTTAAAACATGGTTATTAATTATATGTATTGTTAAAACATGGTTATTAATTATATGTAACGTAAAACACACAAAAAGTTAAAGAAAGAAATGTGAGGAAAAGATAATCTAAACACGAGTAAGCTATTCCCAAAACATTTTGTTTCCAAGGGAACGAGAGAGTTATCTATTTTAGTACTTTACAATAAAAAAAGGAATAAGCCAGAGCAAATCAAGTGTGAAATTAAACAAGAACATTTTTATGAAGTTCGAAATCAAGCAATAAGGATAAATCGACATAAATGATGAGTCATGTATCCAGTTACTTTCTTCTTTTTTTGGTCATATATCATTGTCATTATATAGTGTGATGTTTGTAAGTTGCTCACATGGTTTTTAGAGTTTGCGGATGGAGCCGGTGTGCCTTCCACAGGTGCACGTGCCGCCATTGGTCATGCACTGGCTACGCCCCTGGCCTTCCATGAATATTACTTTTTAACTTTAGCCTAATTCATTGGATCCATTGTTTTCTAAACATTTGAAAAGAACTGATCTTTTGAAAAGAACGGATGTACATGGCCCATGTATAAATTCTCTACTTGAACGTCACACGGTTACCACTTACCAGAAACAGAAACCATTCTTGTTTGGTCGTTATAATGAACACATGCCTTCTTTGCATGGGATTCTTCTTTCGTCGACTCAAAAAAAAAACTCTTTAAAAACAGAAGAGAGCGAGAGTAATCAAAACATAAGAGACAATAGTTCACGCGAGATATCGAGAGAGAGAAAACGCTGACTTCCAGAGATCGCCTGTGAGAAAAGAAGATAGAGAGCGTGATTCTACAATGGATTTCCCGCAGATTCTTCGTTTCATCCTTGTTCTAGCCATCATCAAAGTTGCAGTTACTATTAAGGTTTCTACTTTACTTATATGGTTTTTGTTGCTGATCCAGTTCACTATTCTAAAAGTTTTGTCCTAAACTTCTTTGAAAAACAAAAAACAACCGAGTTTTAATGTTATATCAACTATTAAACTAGTAGAAATTAATTATCCGCTATTAAACTAGGATTATTTGTCCGTCATCATCGTATGTGCATGTGTTTCCAACCAAAAAAAAATACTCAAGAAATGAAAAATTGCAGCGTCAATTTTTTAAAATCTTTTTTCCTTTACCCCGTTTGAACACCGCATCCACATGTCCATATATCATACACTTAATTTTTGAACTAAAGTAATTATACTAATCTTTTATGTATTTGTGAAATTTATCTTCAACAGACTTCGGATGGAGATGATGTCGAATGTATGGATAAAATAAAGCAGCCAGCATTTGAAAGCACTTTACTAAAAAATCATAAAATTCAGGTTCGCTTGATTTTTTACATTTTTAATTTTGTACTTCCATGTTAATGTTATTTAAAATAAAATAATAATATTTTTGGCTTTTGAGAAAAAAAAAACAGGAATGGCCGTCCGAAATTCCTCCTCGGACAGTCGAAGCAGACAAGAAAAGCAAACTGGAAACTTGGGAAGCTCAAGTTAGTACTGTCAACTGTCCGGAAGGAACCGTACCAGTACGGAACTACAGTGTCAGTAAGACTGACCGGACAGGGCCTGATTTCACCAGTTACAATCGTGGACATGAGGTATATTATAAAACTATTCTAGATAGTTAGATTGATTAATATGCGCAACCGATTTTTCAGGTACTCTTGGTTCTTGGTTTTCTAAAATTATTCAGTTATTTATTATTTTTGATATGCCTTAAATTTTCTTTTAATTAGAAAGCAAGTCAAACGCTGTTGAAATTAAAACTACGTACACTGAATTTTGTGTGTTTATTAGCTTTTTAATTTTGACATTGTCTTCAAGCAACCATCTAATTACGTATTACTAGTGATATTCCGGCGCTACGCGCCGGGTTCATATATTTTATTTTCTAATTAGTTCAAAATTGCTTTTATTCTTATCCATTTAATAATGGTTAGTGACAATAGTGTATTACTTTTTTTTTTGAAATTGTTTAGGTCAAAGAAGAATATTAAAAATAATTTTCACAGATTATTGAATAAAAAAAAATAAATAACTGATAGTTGCATCAAAGTAAATATAGTTTAAATATAGTTGAACTTAAAACATATAAATGCATTATCATGTTTGAATGAAGATAATAAATTTGTTCATTTCATTAAAGTAGTAACAATCCGACAATCTGCACATGCTTTCTCAATGTCTTGGATGTGTCAATCTATTAGGGGCTTCATTGTACATATTGGTTAAATACTTTGTTTTGGTTATGTTTTTTGCATGGGACGTTTTCAGATTAGGTACCCCTTAACAGTAGCAGGTGATACATTTGTTCGTAAATCATATATTAATTTTAGTATTAAAAATATTCATAATAAAATAGAAATGATTTTATGTTCTTTCATTGTTTGTTCTACTTTAATATTTTCTACTTTGATATTTTGTTCCAGCGTTGGGTCGTTTTCAATTTTTTTTTTGAAACTTGACGTTTTCAATTTTTAATAGTCATGAATAATCTAAAAATCTGAGTGTGGTCATTGGCCAAGTCATTGTATCAGTCCTTTACTTTACTGTATCAAAGACATTTTTATTGCCAAAATGCTCAAGCTTACTTTTCTGAAATATGGCCATCTTCTCTCTTCTGTTTCTTTTGTGTATTTTGACTCTTTTTTTCCTTTATTTTATATGAAAGCTATTTATAGAAATACATAAAACCTAAATTGTTAGATTGTCAGAGTTATACAACTTGTGTCACATATTGCTTCCTTTAAACAAAATTTTTCTTATATACTATAGCTTCTTTAATTTTGTAAATAATTATAATTCATATTACTGATTTTAAGATGTCCAAATTTCAGACTCCAAAAAGTCTAAATTAACAAAAAAATTCTATTTTTTTAACAAAGATAAAATATTCATATTCACGCTTTTATAGTGCTCTTGCCTGATAATCACGGTGAACATGATAATCACGGTGAACAGAGATTGACGGATCTCATTTGTTCTTTCCTTCACCCTAATTCGCCAACCTCAAGAGTGAAGACCCAGCTCGCTGATTTCTTTGATTTTGCTGGCTTTTCTTCTAAAGGGAAACAACCATCATTCAATCTAGAATGCTCACTATATGGAACTCCTACAATGATAAATAAGTATAGATAGTCAGACAAATTAATCTTGATGATGATTGAAGCTATGTGCATCATATAATATATCATTGCCGCTCATAGAGAATGTAGGGAATGTGTATTACAAAATTAATAGAGTATTTCTTTTTCATTGGACGTGTAAAAATTATTTTTAACGTTTTTTTATATTATATTTGCTCTATTAATTTTGTAATAATTTTCCATTGAACACCCAAAAAAAAACTGCAAGGCAAAAGAATTCACCTGTAGGTCTAAATGCCAAATTGCTCCATAATATTCTAACATTCAAGTTTTCATCGACATAAAAATTTTATTGAAACAGAAATAAGATCATGAGAGATTGACATAAAAGTTGTATAATAATTCTTGAACAAAGCATTGTGGTTTCAGAGAATACTTCAACTCTCAATGCTGACATAGGCAGAATATGAAGACATGTGGCTTTCACTATGTACAAAGATTCTTGGTTTATCTGTAGAGCTCTAGATTTGTTCGCATTAGCTACATCGCACAGATATGGACATAAACTTTTAGAACCCAGGAATATAATGGTATTAACTATAAGGAGAATGATCCCGACCTCTGTTTTCTACACCATCATATGTGTTGGTTGCTGCAACAGAGATTCCAGTTTCTATTCCCCAGCAATCTACGGAGGCTGTGGCAAGCGTCTGGAATATGAATTTTGATGTTTAAATGTGGATACTTAAAAATACTCTGTTATTTTGTGACCAGCAGTGCAAATATGTCTGATGTTTAGAGTAGTTGAACTGTACTTTGGTGGTGCCCTATAGGAAGCCTAGGGGGACCCTGTTCAACCTTTTTTTTGAACCTGCATTTAGTCACCAATATTTTGAATGTCAGGGTGTGTTTCCAGTTTTACAAATCTAAAAGAAACATTACGTAATAGATGCTACACTGAGTTTAATGATATCTGAAAACAGTGACATAATCCACAATAAACTTGTTGGAAACCACCATTTCTTTTATGTGCTTGGATCTCTTGGTGAGCTGCTCGAGCAGTCTTTCCCAAAGGCTCTACAATATTACAGTTTGAAGTTGGTGAAGGTCTGATTTTAACCAATCAACTGTGCGTCAGCATGGTGATACAAAGTAGTGAAAGTAAACCTTTAGTGGCTCTCGTAGCTGTGCAGGGTTGTGGCCTTAAAAACTCCTCATTAACCATGACCACCTTTCGATGTTTTTCCAGCCACTGCATTGGGATAAATAATCTCAGTGTGTATAGTTGTTTATTAATTTTCTCCTTCTCATAAAATCAACGTAGTACCTGGTTGTTCATTGACTATTTGCGACCAAGCAGTGGAGTTCGTAAGGAAGATGCTTTGAACGCTTGTTATCACTCTGTCGGAGCTGGAGCTTGGTTTCTAGCCGGTGGAGGTGACTTTTTCTTGACCATTGCATGAAGTTGCTTCGTGAATGTTGTAGCTGTTAGCTTAAGTGTTTTCACTGATATAGAACAACATTAAGTTGTACATCTGACGAAACGGCTTACGCATTGAGCATATTGATCTGCGGCGGCTTTAAAGGAGTCACTAAGCTGTAAAAGCATAGCGTTAATCTCATCGGGAGTAGAGAGTGTCTTTGATACACAGAACTTAAAAACCGTTGCTGTCAACATACTCATGCATCTGTAAGCAAAAAAAAAAAACACATTATATATCAATTAACCAAAATGGTTCCATAAGATGAGTGGTTCATATCTCACATGACCCTGGGGAATAAGTTTGCAGCAGCTTCCACAAATCAGTAACTTGGAGCTCTTTCATCAGCCGTGAAAAGATGTGTTCCCTCAGTGTTTCTAAATCTTGCCTTGCTTTCTCCAAAATGATCACTTGTTGTCTCTACCGAATCTGCCAAAAAAAAAATTATAACCCAAATACAGAGCATATGTGTTTTAAGTCACTGAAAATGAAAACCAAATCAGAAGTTTGATTTACCAGTGAACCTGATCGATCACTTTTGAACTGTTCATAGTGGTATCACGATTTGTTTTCACCACTTTCTCTTGTTAGACATTATATATATATATTTTTTTTTTTGGTCAAAACTCTTGTTAGACATTATTTGTAGAGAAAATATTTGAGATAACGCATTGTCAGCCGAAGAATCAAAGCTTTGATTTTGAAAGATCTTTCCTTTAGTCTTCTACACATAAAGCTCAGCCTATATGAATCAATCCCTAGACGCAAGGTTCAATATTTCTAACAGCAAACTAAAAGACCTAAAAATTGAGTTTTTAACGGGAAGTAACGAAAAACACTTAAGAAGTTGTTTAGTAAGGATTCAGTACTCATCATCCCAGCTTCTTCAACGCCTTTCTTCACATTCCGAGCTTCCCAAAAAGGGAGCAGCCGTGTGACAATTGTCGCCATTACAACGATTCAATGCAGAGAGCGATAGTTGGGAAGCCGTCATGGTTTGGATAGTTTTTTGGCCGTTTGTGGAGAGGAGAGTCACAACGCTTCTTTGAGATAATGAGTGTGAGGAAGCTGACAGAGGTGGTGATGAGGAATAAATGAAACGCGGGAGGAGTGGAATAATCAAGGAAAAACTCGGAGTAAAGAACAGATTAATGGATGGTTGAGACGTTACGAAGATCGAACGCAGCTTTAAGTCTCTGTGAAATTTCGTAGGGGGGTCGTCTTGAGAGGAAGAAGGAAGGTCGCAGGCGTGAAAGGAAAAATGAAGAAGAAACCTAATCGTGTGGGCTTGTAACAGATGTTCAAAGGAATGGGCTAAAGGATTGAGCTTAATATGAAAATGTAATAAAAGTCCAGTTCGAATAAGTGGCATTAAAGAACCAGATTGCACAAAAATCACAAATAGCTTGGTATGGCGACACGTGTCACGAAAAGCCCCACCCTATGTGGTGACGTGGACGCATGAGGTGAGAGAAAACCCTCCTTTATTGTTATAGATATGTGGTGTGGAATGATAGTATGCGATCATAAGTCAGAAAAGCCCACCAGAACTATACGGAGCAAAAGCCACGATTAACGTATGGGATCCGGCGATAGAGGGAAAGGAGATGTCTATATCTCAGATTTGGATTAGCTCGGGAAAATATAAGACTAATGACCTTAACACCCTAGAGGTTGGCTGGCAGGTTGGTTTAAATTTTTGATTGTGGATGTTTCCATAATTTTCATCAAATATATACGTACTATTATTAATAAACTAACATGGTTGCATTATTCAAATATTTAGGTTCTTCCGACGTTGTATGGCGATAACAAACCGAGGCTATTTATTTTTTGGACAGTAAGTTTCTTTATCAGTTTTATCGCATTTTATGTTATAGAACATTATTAATATTATTTAATATTTTGGTAATACAATAACTGTATTACTTTGAGCAAAGAGTACTGTGACAAATAACAATTAAAGGAGTAATATTATAAGTTTATTGTGGATATTATACTATTTTTAGTTTCTATACTATACAAAAATATTATGCAATATATAAAAAACAATACTAGAGGACAATAAAGTGGATACAAATATCGTGAAATATGTTTTCAAAATTACATTAATTAATAAGATCTCTTAATTTAAGTTATAATATACAAAATAAAATCTCTTGATTTAATTTTAAATATATATATATATATTTAAATATTTAAATTACATTTACAAAATTCGATTATATTTAATTTATTTACAGTACATTTTTCAAAAGTTAAGCAACAAATCAATATATTAAAATAAATGTAATTGGTTTTTTAAATTGATTATTACTCTCTCCTTGGCGTATTTTTACGTTGTGAGTTGGAAAATTACTACAAGAATATCTATATATATACAAATATTAAAAGAAACTTTTAAAACATATGGAGTTAACAAAACTTAAATAAAAAGAATAATAAGATTTTCAAAATTAACACATACTTACAGACCCGGCCCTGAACAGAAATCAGAACAAAGGCTTAAGGCCTTGTAAAATTCTATTCCAGCCCGTGATATTTTGATTTCCATATTTTTGAAGGCCGAAAAATAATTAGGCTTCTGGACCTTCAACTCTCAGGGCTAACTCTACATACTTTTCAAATTAGTATCTTATGACCCAAATTGCAAACAAAATTTGAATCTTCTACAAAATTTAAATCACATTTTAATGTTTAATCATTATTATATATTTGATTTAAAAATATTTACACTAAATAGAAAAAAAAACACAAAAAAAAACAGTTGTTAATCTTTAACTGAGTTTTAAAGCATCCATACTACTGGTTTTGCTTGTATTAATGCATTAATTAAAACCATCTAGAATAACACGAACTTGAATTAGTTTATTATGTTTGTTGGTAACAATAATGTAGCATTTTACAGAGTGATTCGTATAAGAACGGATGCTATAACCTAAGATGCTCTGGTTTTATACAAACTAGTAGCAGTATTGTCCTTGGTGGAGCTATTTCTCCCACTTCTTCTTTCGGAGGTAGTCAATACGAGATTACCATACTTGTATGGAAGGTCCGTTTCTTTTTCCCACTGCTTTACATATATATATGTTTCTTATTAAAATTCTATATGTTTCAATTCCTAAACATTTATATGTATTCGTTTTGATAGGATCGTATATATGGGAATTGGTGGCTGAGCTTGGGACCCAGTAACTTATTGGTAGGTTACTGGCCGAAAGAACTTTTCACAACCTTAGCTGATTACGCAACCATCGCGGAATGGGGCGGTGAAATCTTAAACTTGCAAAATTTCAGCCGCCATACAAAGACTCAAATGGGGTCTGGCCACTTCCCCAAAGAAGGATTCGGCAAAAGCAGCTATTTCCGCAACCTCAAGTTCATAGATAACAACAATAGTCTGCAGCCGATCCAAAATATCAAGAAAATAGTAACAAACCCTGAATCCTACAACGTCAAGACTGAATATACAGATGAATGGAAGAGCCATTTCTTTTATGGAGGGCCTGGGTTTAGATCTACGCAGTCTCGAGCCGTTCCTTTGGCATTCAGTTCATGTTTTGTCATCTATTGCTTAGCACTTTTTATGGTTTAGTTGTTTCATGTTTTTAGTTGTTAATTTTCTACATATGTCAACTGTATTTGAGACTGCATTTTGTTGACGTTGAAAGGTTTGTGATTTCGATGTCAACATTGAAAGGTAAGTTAACAATCTGTCAAATTAATAATAGGAATATGCAGTTTAATTCTGAACTTTTGTTGTTGTCTATATATTGACGTCGAAATAAATAATTAAGTTATGAAGCCATAATATATATATATATATAGAATAATTTTGTTTTATTTCATTCAACATTACACTTCATAACTGAAGCCTCAGACAATTTTCAAAGACCTGATATTAAATCCCTTTGTTGGTGCAACAGCATTTCTGAGATTTTTTATCACAATATCCTGTAGAGAACCCATCCACCATACAGTCATGGGCACATTCGAAAAGCTCGTACTTTCCAGGCACACATGGAACATCGCAAACATCACCATTTGCTGAGTTAATCACTACACAAATACAATCCAAGTCAAGATTACAATTATCTATAGACCATACAAGATTATTTGAAAGTCATATTCCTTTAAGTAAACATGTATACTACATGCATATAAATGGCCACTGCCGATTCATTAAATAAAAAAATCGACAATTTCTTTCAGAATAATCAACGAAAACTGAAAATAACTAAAAATAATATTTTGTTGGTAAGTATAATACCCGAGGCGGCCAAAGTGTTGTAGCTAGACAGCGAGGTTACCAATGTTATTACAAAAAAGAAAGTGATAGAGGGTTTTCTGATATCCATTATATGTTTTAAGTTTTATTACTATGGACTTTGTTTTAACTTTTAACATCTACTCTATTTATACACTCTTTGCCAAGAAAAGTCTCAGTTTAATATCCCTCTATTATTTTTATTTTGACCAGAGTTAAATCTTCCATATCTTCCTTAAGGAAAAATATTTCAGAGTTAATTGAATTTAATGCAAGATCTGAATGGAGAAGTCAATATTGTTGGATTCTTTACCAAAAAAATTAATGTTAGAAAAGTTAAAATCACAGTGATGGAGTATATTATTACAAATATATAAATAAAAATTGATTTTTTTTGCTCAATATATATATATATATATATATATATATATATATATCTTTACTTTTCTTAAATCACTCTACTTTCCACTAAATATTTAAATACTCTTTTATTTTTTTGCGCAAAAGTTAAATTTCTATGAATTTTTCAAAGAAAGTGCTTTACTTTCTTATTTTGTAAATGTATATCTTTTTTTTTCTCAACACATGTATATCTATTTAACAATTGTAATTAGTAATTACACAGAGATTTGATTATTGCATGTTATTGTTTGTATCATTGAATTCAGCTTAGACTAAAAAACCTTTACAAAAATATATGGATAAAATGTAAACAATGCAAAAGACAACAAATCTAAGCAGAGCCAGCCCTTGGACCAAGCCAATGAAACACATGCTTCCGGCCAATTTATTTAAGAAACTATTCCGGCCACAAAATTTTGAAAAGACTGTAGTAGTCTAGTGGTATTAACTCTAGAAATTAGATTTTGTTTTACCAATCTGGGTTCAACTCTCCTATACAACATATTTTTTCTCTATTTTATTAAGAAAGCGGCCACATTTTTTTGTGTGCTTCTTGTCTTATTAAACCTAATAGATTCTTAGAGCAAGTTCAATGGTTAGAACCTATTATGGATTCTAATAAATAATTTAATAGTTAATTTTGTGATTTGAGAAGTTTAGAACTTTTCTTAGAGTAATTAATTTTTTTTGGGTCCAATGGAAGAACCTCTTTGAGGTTTTTAAATTTTTTTTAATAGAAGTTGAATGATTGGATTTTGTTTTTGAATGATTGAATTTAATAACATAAAAAAGCATACATAAAAAGTTTAAATAAAAATGATATCATCGTAGGAGAAAATGGGGTGATCTAGATTGGAGGAGGAAAGAGAGAGACATAAATGGAAGGTCGAATAAGAACGTGACACGTAAAGTTCTTAACACCTCTAAAAATCCTAAAATAGACACCGGTTCTTGCTCCTTTATCATTTTTTTATTTATTTTTTTCTTGTTTTTCTTTAGAATATGCCTTACGAGACACCGATGGAGGTGGTCTTATGATGGCAAGGAGGAAGGGTCGGCCCTGGGCTAAAACCCGTAAATATGGGCTTTAGACGCCAGAATTTAAAAACAATGTAGGGGTGCCAAAACAGTGAGAGGTCTCATAGTGTAGTGGTTCATGAACTCTTCTTCTCGCCCATCAAGCGACAGGTTCGAAACCTACTTTCCTTTCCCCTTAAATCTTGCCTTTTATAATTATGATAGTAAATGCAACAAGATCAAGATATATTTTTTTGGGTGAACGATCTATTTCCCCACGAAAACTATCGTATAGCATCAGATCTCCATCAAACTATGACTTCGTGTTAAAACTCCATGAATTTAAAGTTTTCAACTTATTTATCTCTGAATTATGAGTTGTAAATTGATTTCTCCCCAAATCTATAGTTCGGAATTTAATTGTCCATAGATCATGATTTTAATCAGTTTACTATTAACCCACCACTTTTAAACTAATTAAACCCAAGAAAACCTTATTTTTAATTTTATTATTTTTTAAAACTGATTCATCAAAAAATTGAATTAAAATTGCCAAAAAAATTATTTGTCTAATAAAAAATTATGGGAATCACTTTTGTTTTGTGTGTGAATCAGTTTTTTTTTTTAATAAAAAATTAGTTTGAGATTTTCATTAGTTTAACTGGTCGGTTAACCGATTAAAACCATGGTCTATGGACAATTAAGTTTCAAGCTATCGGTTTGGGGAGAAATCAATTTACAACTTATAATTTGGAGATAAATAAATTTACAACTTTAAGTTCATGGAGTTTTAGCACGAGGTCATAGTTTAGTGGGGATCTGATGTTATACGATAGTTCTCGTGGGAAAATAGATCGTTCACCCCATTTTTTCTAAGAGAATCTTAAGTTTTAATTATACAGACATTAAATAATTATAAAACAAATATGAAATAAAACATAATTATTTATTGTATTCAATGTTTTAGTTTTCATTATTTTAGCCGTTTTCTGTAATGTTTGTTTTCTCCATTGTTGACTGTGTTGTTAGAATTGTTCCATTTCCCAATCTTCCATGTAAATTTTATTTTCTCTATTTTCTTGATGACTAACAATCTTTTTAAAAATTCTTGAAATTTAAACAAGCACTATGAAATTAAAATAATCAACATTGAAAATTCAATGTTTGAAGAATGTTGCAAAAGAAAATTATAAAAATGATTAATATGTAAAAAAAAATAAAAAAAAATTGATGATTGTTATGAAATACATATATAGCTTATCACACATTACTAACAATTCCATTTTAAGTTGTTATTTTTGGAAAGTAAAGTTCATAAAGAAGTATATGTTCGACTATATTTCATGACTAATTAAATATAGTGTCGATAATATCAATAGAAACTAAGGGCAACATTATTGGTGGTTCCGTTTTTTTATCCTTAAAATCTTTTTTTTTTCAGTTTTCTAGTTTTAAAAAAATAAAAATAAACTAATAGCGGACCGCCACGTGTTGTGGAGTCCGCAAACATTGCTAAGAACTCAGTGCAAACAATTTTTTTTATATAAAGACATTATGGCACAACCATTGAAAAAATATAATGGAGCCCACGCTTAAGAACTCTCCCCCCACCACTAATAATGTTGGCTTAAGTAGCTTAAAACAATGATTATTTAATGTTGATGACCAATTTTACATTTATAAGATTCATGACTTTTTTTAAAATAAACTAACTTTTCTAATAATTTACATTATTCTAGTAATATATTTAAAATACATGAAATAAAAATTAAGGGGCATCATTTTTCAAATGCAATTTAGACTCCATTTATGTCAGGACCGACACTGCAAGGTCAAAGCTCAGATATGAGGTACCGCTGGTCAAAAACGCTTTCGTGCCGTCACTTCTACATATCACGGTGACTCCATAGGAGCACTCATGGTCTACGGGCTCACTCGCAGGCTCGCAGCTCCACCTTCGAGAACGTCCGTCGAGCCAGCGATGAGCTTATTGTTTTCTGTTTTAAGTAGTTTGACAGTAGTGGATGAATCTTGATGCAGCTCACTCCATCACAACAGTAGCAAATATGCTCATTGGGAATAAAAGTGACCTCGAGAGCATAAGAGCGGTGAGCAATGAGGGAGGCAGAAGCCTTCGGAGGCTGAAGGTTTGTTTTTCCATGGAGACATCTGCACTGGACTCGACCAATGAAAAGACAGCTTTCGAGATGGTTATTCGCGACATCTATAGCAGCATGAGTCGAAAGCAACTCAACTTTGACTCTTACAAAGAGGAAAGTACAAAGATCTTTTTTTCAATTTGTGGGAACTGTAGGAGCCAGAAAATGAAATTAAAATACTATCAAATATATAAATGATTGTAAGGAAATAGATGAATAAAAGGGGGGGGGGGGGGGGGGGGGGGCAATAGTATCTGTACTCATTTCTCTTGAGGAATTGGTTGGTTTGAACTTATAGAAAGGCAATTACATTAGAATTTTTTTTTTTGGTTTCTCAACTGAAGCTAAAGCAAAATAGAATTTTTTTTTTTTTTTTTTTTGTGTTTCTTTGTTACAAATACAGAAGATATGTAAACAAATTGTTAATAGAAACTTCGGTCAACGTATAAGTTATGTTTTCATTACTACTGTTCTGTACTTGAAACTCTTTGTAAACTTTGTGAATAGTTTTGATATTTCAAAATTTAAGTATGATCGTCTCATTCAATCACACATAGAACAAGTACAAAATTTAACTTATCAGTAGAGTAATATGTCATTTTTATTACCTTTCCTATACCGCAAAGTTACATAAGTTTATTTTCTTCTAGACTAATTATTATCTCGTTTTTGTTTCATTACATACATCGTTATGAAAACGGTTTAGTCACGCAAGTGTTGCATTACTTTAATATCCTGATTTAAATGAATTAAAGATCAAAATGTATATTTTAACTGATATATATGCATTTAGATGCACTAACTAATTTAATAAATATGCATAATAATCATCACACAGGGTGAAGCCGAGAAATCAAATTGTCTTTAGAGTAAGTTATAACGATAAAACTGCAGAAGCAATGACCCTAAGTTAATACTTTGATTCATATAAACCTGACGTATTACCTGATTTGCCGTTGTGTTTATAACAAAGGATTTGCCCTTCATTAATGACATTGTGGTAAATTCATTTTGGACCTTACATTCATTCATTTATAGTTATTGTAAAGTAAATAAATCTCGATCAGATGACTTGAGTAGGGATTCGTGGGCAATTAGAACATTGATAAAGAAAGAAAAATCTGAAAATCTGTCTTTCTTTCTTTTTCAAAACTGTATTGATTCCAATTCGCACATGGGAAGATATTTGATTTAGTAGATATGTGACCAAAACAAACTGTAGGAGAGAGGGAGAGAGGGAGAGAGGGAGAGAGGACTGTCCGGTTACAGAGGGTATGGAGTAAAAGTTGAATACACATGATAGATATAACAAGGCAGCCACCCCGGTTCAAGTGGGAAACAAAGATACGTAAAGAAGTCTGAGAGGCCAATGTTTATAAACGCCAAAAAAAAAAAAAAAAAAAAAAAAACAAGTACATCACAACCATAGATAATTAAGTTCACTGGCATTGCAAATAGATAGATACATTTCATTACATTTCTAGGAGAATGGACGGAGGCTACGGCTCTGCTCTGAATGCACGAAATAAGAGAAAAAGCACAGAGATAGGAGTTAGTTTCAATCTGAACTTCAAAAGCCAAAAATAAAAAAGAGGGGAAAGATTCATACCCTTTTCCTGATGATAACGTTCAAACTCTCTCAAATATTCTTCGTGCAACTCAATAGACTTTAGCTTGGATTTCATTAAGGCCGAGATTTCTGAGATATATGTAAAAAAGCAAAACACGAATGAACATGTTGTCTTTTTCTCTTAACTAGGGAAAACAAAATTCAACTTTTATTACCCAAACCAAATTTAAACACATATCCACCAATAAACCAGGGGGCAAGACGATTAACAGACTCCCAGACTGGGGTGATGACCGATCTCTTTCCTGAAAGACCAATCGCAGATATCAAAATACAAATAGACTTCTCGAGATTTTGATTTATCTTTCATCACGGGGAAAGAGAAGAAGTGGCTAACCTTTGTCATCGATAGGATTGGGAGCGGAGGAGGAGGAGGAGGATGAGAAAGTACGCCCTTGACGAACGCGGTAAGCCTTGTGAACATAAAATTGGTCAAAAATCAGATGATAGATCGCTCACAAAACACAACATCGCAATCTGATTCTCGAGATTTACCTTCGCGACCAAAGATCTCAGGTTCGGCCCCATGGTCGGCAGTTTAGGTTTCCACTTTTCTTCTTGCCCAAGGTTTCGTTACTCTTGCCTTTTAAATATATGTTCATTTACTTCTATGGGCCCTGGCCCAATTCAACACAATTTACAAATGATCTCTCGCGGATCAAATTTTTATAATTTTCTTTAAAAAAATTGTATACTTTTTTTTTTGTAAATTTTAGTAATAAAATTGTATAATTTAAAAATATATAAATTATTAAATGATATTTTGAAATTTGTAATGCCATTTTTTAATACATTTATTTTAATAATGATTTATGAGTTATTACCATATTCTAAAAAAAAATTTCAAATATATAAATCGACATTAGATGTAATACTGAAAAGAGTTTCTCAAATGGGAAATCTTAACAGAAGAATGTCAAGTTATTACCATATTTTTAAAAGTTTACCAAAAATATAAATTAACATTAAATGTAATTGTCAATGTCATATAAACTATATTATCTAAAATGAATAAAAGTAAAAAATATTACTAAAATAAAATTAAAGTTTACCTGATTTATAAACCTAAGTTGCCAATTAAACTAAGGAGAAACAAAACAAAACTCTTAAGAGAATTGTGTTCAAAATCTTATTATAAATGAACAACAATTAAAAACATTTGCTACTAGCACGCATTTTATTTGTAACATGTGCACACTGTAATACACAAACTAGGCTGCATCGTCACACAACATTTGATAGAACTTCTGGCGAATGCGTGGAAAAACTCAAAAACCATCGCATGTAGCCTTTTTGAATAATTGGAATTTGGACTAGTGTAGATATTCTTTATTAATAGACCAAGTGATCAATCATTTGTCAGACATACTGCAAGATTCCATGATATTTTCAATTATGCATACTAGAATAAGATGCAACGTGGTGGGATTGCAAGGATTCTTTAGGACTATTACAACAATTTGTGGCAGTTTCCAAATAATCTGCAGCTGAGTTTGAGGCATTTTCTGTCTTTTACAGAAACTGAGTTGTTGGGGGCTAGATTCTGGTCCTATGGTTGAGGATAGTGGCGAAGTGATATACTGTTTGGAGTCAAGATTTGCAGTCGCAGACAGAGGCAAAAGAAAAAATTCGGAGAGAATCAGTAACTTGGGGCTCAAAAACAACTTGGGACACCGCACCACAATGTTAGGGACTGTTGGAAGCACAGAAGCGTTGCAGATTTTCATGTGTCTTCTGTCATACATATTATTGGTGAAGAGCACGAGGAGAGGCCTTATTGGAACTTGATGTTTTGGAAACAAGATGCAAAACCTGAAGAGGATATGAAGTACAAAACATGTACTGAGCAGATTCTTGAAGATCATATTACAGTTGGATACAAGCTTATTTGTCTACAGCAGTCCCATACCACGCTTGTTACAGTTGGATACACTCGGTTTTCATAACAGTGAGTTCTTTGGATCAGGGTTTTAATGCATGCCTCTTCGCTTGTTGCTCATATCTCATTTGCATGGCTTGATTGGCCTTCCATGAATGCTTCTTTTTACTTCTTTCAAGCGTGCTCCTTAATCATGTCGTGCAAGATAGTCCTCTATTCCTTCTCTAAGCAGAAATCAAAAGAAAACTCTTTCTGAAGGTGTTGATTTCCCAAAATCTTTTAGTAGGCTTGGACAAGCAGGCAAGTCAAGGTGAAGGTACTACCAGGAATCAAGCAGCTTCTCCTAGATAACTTGCGGGTTGCAACTGATTGCCTAAGGTTCTTCATGTGAGATGCAATTGGAAACATTCTTTCATCTTCAGGGGTGTGATGGATTTTCCCTTTGGTGAAAGGACTCGGCATGTTACATACTATGGTGTTGAAAAGGAAATAACGAATAGGGGGAATACGTGGAGCGTTAGTGTTTCACTACATTTTAGTGGTCACATTATTGTAACTAAAACATATTTGAAATTATTAGGATTTGGACACAGAGTCCACCCAACTAGGCGGCAGCTTTCCCCTCTTCTCCAAGAATTCCGCAGCATCCTTGTTATACTGAAAACACAAAGATTACCATGAGGATTATTAAAACAATATATTGCCAATTCAACTGCATTACCATGATGATGTTTTGTTAGCTTACCTCTTTCACCATTTCATCAAATTTGGAAGCACTATCTCCCGTAAAGTAAGAAGCTTGATACAAAAAAAAAAACACAAGAAACAAAGCGTGATTATTAATCTAATTCGAGGTGTAAGTAAAGAGTATAGAATCTTACCTACAACGAACCCCGTTAACGTTGCAAAACCTCGAGGTAAGAGCCACTCGTAAATAGAAATTCCCCCTACAATCAGAAGAAAGCAAAGACCTTAGTTAGATCTTCCCTCCAAATACAACACCCAATTCATCAGGGGGTAACCTTTGTCATCGATAGGATTGGGAGCGGAGGAGGAGGAGGATGAGAAAGTACGCCCTTGACGAACGCGGTAAGCCTGTGAACATAAATTTGGTCAAAAATCAGATGATAAAACACAACATCGCAATCTGATTCTCGAGATTTACCTTCGCGACCAAAGATCTCAGGTTCGGCCTCATGGTCGGCAATTTAGGTTTCCACTTATCTTCTTACGCAAGGTTTCGTTACTCTCGCCTTTTAAATATGTTAATGTAGTTCTATGGGCCCTGGCCCAAAGCAACACAATTTACAAATGCTGTTGCATCTATATCTTATTTTTTTAAGAAGATTTGAAAATAAAATTATTAAGGTAATGAATGGTATTGTCATCAGTGTGAAGTTTGTAAGTTCATCACATATATGGTTTTTAGAGTTTGCTGATGAAGCTGGTGTGCCTTCCATGCATGAATATAATATACTTTTTAACTGGAGCCTAGCCTTTCATTACATTCCATTAATTTCTAAACTTTGGAAAAGAACAAATGTATATAATATAGTTCATGTATAAATTCTCAGTTTATTGATGTCAAAAAAAAAAACTGAGCTTAAAAGTTAGCTTCCCTTTCAAAATCTTGTTAGAATGAGCATGATGAAAAATGTTCCATATAAGGCCTAACATGCTTTGAATATGTTCCTCTAGAAATATGATAACATGTTGTATGGAAGTAACAGATTATTCTAACTCATCGCCACTATGTTTACCTCAGTGAACAAAACACTAATATAAGGGGCGTGTACATTATTAATGCATGCCTCTTCGCTTGTTACAGTTGGATACACTCTGTCTTCATAACAGTGAGGTATGTGGATCACGTTTTTAATGCATGCCCTTTCGCTTGTTGCTCATCTCTCTGATTTGGAATCAGAGCAACCGATCTTGTCTTCTTATTAAAACAGGTCAAATTTTCACTAAGCGTGTTCTGATTTGGAATCAGAGCAACCGATCTTGTCTTCTTATTTTAATTCACCGTTTTATGGATTATATGTGATAATTGCAAGTAACTTCATGTATGCATGCGTGAGAGAAAAAAAATCAGGAATAAATAGACTCCATTACATGAAATGAGGGAGACAGAAGTATAAACCACAGAAGAGAAAACAAATCCATGGAAACGATGATGAGCATAAGCAGATACTCTCCTACATGAACCAGACAAATTAGGGAGACAAACTATATAAAGGCCGGCTTTGTTTGAACTTGAGCTAATTAGGATTTGTACATAGCGTCCAAAGAACCAGGTGGCAGCTTTCCCCTCTTCTCCAAGAAGTCCACAGCATCCTTGTCAATCTAAAACCACAAGATGATCAAAAACACCATTCAACAATATAAATTGCGATGATGGAGTTTTGTTAGTTTACCGCTTTCAGCTCTTCATCAAATTTGGAAACAGAGTCGCCCGTAATGCAAGAAGCTTGATACCAAAAAAAAAAAAAAAAAAAAAAAGCTTGATTATTAATCTAATTCAAAGCGTAAGTAAAGAGTATATAATCTCTCTCTCTCTCTCACGCAAACGCTTCTTACCTACGCCGAACCCGATGAACGATACCAGACCTCGACTGAAGAGGTACTCGTAAATAGAAATATCGCCTACAATCATAAAGCTAAAAACTTAGGTCTTCCCTCCAAATACAACACCCAATTCATGAGAGAAAGTGGGTAACCTTTGTAGTTGATAGGATTGGTAGTGGAGGAGGAAGAGAAAGTACGGCCTTGACGAACGCGGTAAGCCTGTGAACATAACGTTGGTCGAAAATCAGATAGATCGCGCACAAACAAAGAAAAAAACAGAACATCGCAAGCGGTTTGATTCTCGAGATCTACCTTCGCGACCAAAGATCTCAAGTTCGCCCTCATGGTCGGCAATTAAGGTTTCGACAATTGTTCGATACTCTTGCCGTTTAAATATGTTTATTTAGTTCTATGGGCCCTGGCTCTGGCCCAAATAAGAGTTCATACAACCCGTCTATATATTATCCAAACAAGACGTAGCCCAAATTAATCATTTTCTTGCTGTTCGTGGTAACATCTCTTTGTACCAGTTTTATTTTAAGAAGTTGGTTGGTTTAGGGTATGACTGGTTTTCCCGCTACCACCCGCAAACGCAGCTTTTGCGGTTGGTAGCGGTTGCTGGTGTTTTGCAACAATCGCTCAAACCGCTCTAAACCGCTCCAAATCGTTCCAACTCGCTCTGAACCTCATAAATTCAAAAGCTGGTTCCAGCTAGCGTTTGCGGTTGCGGGCGTTTGCGAGACGATAAAAAAAATTATTTTTTTTCCAAAACAATATAAATACAAAAATAAAAAAATTCAATAAAAAAATTAAATTGAAATTAAAAAAATGCTAAAATATATCAATTAAATTTTAATTAATATTATAAAACTTTAAAATAAAAATATTTTCTATATTTTTAAAAAATTTAAACTATAACTTTCTAAATATAAATTTTATATTTATTATAATATTATTATTTTTGATATTTTTATAATTGTATAAAATATAAATATTGTTAATTTATTATTTAACTGCTGCTGCATTTGGTAATTAACCAGTCATAAGTATCCCGCAAACGCACCAATTTCTAACCGCAGAACCAGTCGTATAAATCTCTTAAAACCGCTAGAAACCGCAACCACCCGCATCCGCAAACTCTCGCAACCGCAACCGCAACCGCTGCGTTTAAACCAGTCAGGCCCTTAATAACTTACAGAAAGAGAGATGCATTCTTTTATAACAACAATGATAAATTAATTACATAGCTATAAAACAAGTTAATTTGTATTTTATCTTTGTTACATTTTCTTAATAATCAGAAACATGAATGTGGAGCAAGAATTACCAAATGTCAATGACCAACTTTATCCACTTTGGTTTAGACCAACAGTAAAACGCATACTGTGTAAACTAATTTAACAAGAAGCTAAAGGGTAATTGCGTGTGTTGGTAATAAACACGAGATACAAAGAAAGAAAATTCCTTAGGAAAATGAAGCGAACGAAAATTCTTTAGTAGAATTCCTGAGAGATATGTGTAAAAATTGCATGCGAAAACAAGCATAACAATAAGCATGACTTATTCGAGATAGCTTTCTTCTCCATTCAAACAATGGAGTAAAAGTTCAAAACACATGATAACAAAGCCACCACGGTCAAGTGGGGAAACAAAGATACGATGGATAGGGGAAAATCATTAACACCAAGAAACGTTGAGAAGTCCGAGGCCAATTGATATAAACGCCAACCGAACAAGTATAAATCCGACATTACAACCATAGATAATTCAGTTCACAGCATTGCAACATACACAACAAACGTATTAGACCCGAACATGTCATTCCTCGGATAATCCACGCAGGCTACGGTTCTGCCTTCTGAATGCACGAGATAATAAGAAAAGCACACATATAGGAGTTAGTTTTTAAACTTCAAAAGCCAAACTAAAAAGAGCAGAGAGAGAGAGGGGAAATATTCATACCCTTTCCTCATGATAACGTTTTAACTCACGTCTATATTCTTCCCACAACTTATCCGACTTTCGCTTGGATTTGTATAAGGCCGACGCTTCTGAGAAATATGTAAGCAAAACACAGATGAACATGTTGTCTTTTTCTCTTATCTCTATCACTAGGAAAATACCGAAATAAATTCAATTTTTATTACCCCAACCAAATTTAAACACATATCCAGCGGTAAACCAGGCGAGCATATTACTTAAATTATTGACTGTGTTGATGACCGATCTTTTTCCTGGAAGAACAATTGCAGATATTAAAATAAAAATAGAGGCTCGAGATTTTGATATATTTCATCAGGGGGAAAAGAGGAAAGTGGCTAACCTTTGTTGTCGATAGGATTGGTAGTGGAGGAAGAGGAAGAGAAAGTACGGCCTTGACGAACACGGTAAGCCTGTGAACATAACGTTGGTCGAAAATCAGATAGATCGCGCACAAACAAAGACAAAACAGAACATCGCAAGCGGTTTGATTCTCGAGATCTACCTTCGCGACCAAAGATCTTAGGTTCGCCCTCATGGTCGGCAATTAAGGTTTCGACGATTGTTCTTATCCTTCGATACTCTTGCCGTTTAAATATGTTTATTTAGTTCTATGGGCCGCCCAAATCAACTCAATTTCAGAAATGATGTTGCATAGATATAATTTTATATTTTAATATTGTAGAAATAGAAAGAATACGATATTTTAATATTATATGTATATATATATATATACTTATTTATTTATTTTTGCTGAAAAAAGAATATAATATTAAAATATCATATTCTTTCTATTTCTAAAACGAAACACACCAACTTTGATATGTGTTATATGTGTTGGAGGGAAAAACGGACAATTCTTATTACAACAATGTTTTGTAGTTCCGATCTAATCATACACTCATCACATGTGCTAAAATTTATTGACAGAAATTATATGAGTTGACTATCTATTAATACCAATGTTAAAAACTACGCTAGGCGGTAGTCGAAACTAAAAGATCGGAGACTATTTTCAGTTTTTAGGATACTTTCTGTAATAGATACTATTATTTTGAACAGTTACCATTAATTTCAGCTAACGGTGGAGAGAGGGCTTCGAACGACATCAAAGAAGGCAGACGCGGAGGCGGATCTGGAAGTGGACGAAATCGCAACGGAAGAAGTAGCGGATGGAAGAGACACAATCACCACCATAGTCATGGGAGAGAAGAGCTGCTTCAAGAGGAGGATGGAGGACCGATGGAGCTGGGGTTGAAGAGATTCAGCGCACCTAAGGGTAACTCTCATATCTTTTCGCTAACAAATTCAAATGATGGCAAGGAATCTCCTCAGCAAGTAATAATAACACTTCTTGCATTTTGTAATGGATTTCTTTTAGCAGCTTCATGGAATCCTCCGTCCCTTTAAATTGATCGTGTAAAGCACAGTGACTTTATAATCTCTGACTTTTGATATACTCTTTTTGAACCTTGAATTTTATCATCTATTATTTACATACATATTCCCCCTCATATGTATTTTGTAGATCATATCAGAGATTTTGTAGGGCATATCCAACCCTTCTCAGCACTAGGTTTAGGACTTCATATATTAGTTTCTTAAATAGTTTTCTAATATAAGTTTTGTATCTATTTTTAAGGTTTGCTTTCTTCATACACAGACACGTAGGTAAGCCTATCAGTGTATATGTGACAATGGAATAGTAACCAAAGATTTGTTGCTGTTGGGTGACAAGTGATTACACCTCCAAATCCAATATGTATGTAAATGATAGATTATAAAATTCAAGGGTCAAAAAAGAGGTATATCAAAAATCTTAGATTCTATGACATTTTCAATATAAAGTCACTGTGGTTCCTTTAGTTTATAAAGTTTTCAAGTCCCTCAAGAAGTAGCTTTTTGTCTCATCCATTTAGTAGCTGACCATTTCTCTCCAGACAGAACTTCACATCCTCCATGTATGCTCTTTGGATCTGACTGTCCATCAAGCCCCTGAATAACACAAGATACAAGGCAATATGAAACACAAAGCAGCCCACATGATTCATGCCTGTGTCAATAAAGAGACTGAAGAAACAAACCATGCTCCAGAAGAGAACTGCGTCTCCTTTGGTGGGTTTCACAGAAATGCCTTTCATGATTTTGCCTCCACATGTGCATTCACCATCACCAGCCTGCATTTGAAAAGAGATAAAAAGATATACAAATTGGTTTCATAACAGAGAAGAAACAAATGTGTTATAAAGAGAACCTACACAAGAGGAAGAAGAAGCTATACCAAAGGGAAATAAGTTTCTCCTCCTTCAACATCATCTGTTAAGTACATTAGCATTGTTGCTACCCGCTGACCACCGCGTTTGAGATTGAACTATGTGGAAAGCATAAGACAAAGATATGATGTACACACAAGGTAACTTACTCAAGAAACTAACTGTTATAAGACGATAAAGAAGAAGAAGAAGAAGATCAGAACCATGAGCAAGATATAAAAAATGAAATATAACCAGAGACTTACAGTGTCAGAAAAGTAATCGTGATGTGGTCTGTAAAACTGGTTCGGTTCATATCTGCACTGCAGCAGATTTTGAGTTCATAAAATCAAGAAAAACAGATTCATTTGCTTTGACTTAAGTGTAGTGAGGTTGAACTTTTTCACGCACCTTAGGACTTGAATGAGTTCTCCATTTTCTGCTGGTACTTGAGAAAAGACTGAGATTCTCTTTTCAATTGCCTGATAGCAAAAGGAAAAGAAATATAATTTATCAAATTGAAATGACATAACTTATGAAAACATTAGAGAGCCAATGACCTACCTGAATAATTGGATAACTTCTTTCTACGTGAGTTAGAAACATTCCAGAGCTTGTCCTCACGTCACTTTTAACTCCCTAAGCAAGATGAAAGTAATAAGAGAATGATATAAGATTTTGAATGCTTATCTAGAGTATAGTGGAACAGTGGAATCTCTAGAGTGTGAATATGAATTTCGCAGTACCTTTCCGGTTTTAACATCGACGACAGTGGAAACCTGAAGGCGAGGCCTGGCGATAGCTTTGAGGTGTTCACATTCCTGAAGATATACAAATCAGGAGAACAATAAGAAACTTGTTTAAAAGGCAGAACAAAATGATAAAAGCCGTTTTTGCTAACTCTTATGGTAATGCAATTAGAACAATGATAATAAAAAGGTTCCATCTAAGGCCTAACATACTTTGAATATGTTCCTCTAGAAATATGATAACATGTTGTATAGAAGTAACAGATCATTCTAACTCATTGCCACCAAGTTTAACTCAATGAACTAAACACTAATATATATAAGGGGCGGTGTAGATTACCTCTGAGCTGAGGAAGTTATGAAGCACAATAATTCGAGGGGACCAACTAACTACTTCAGGCTTGACCTGCACTAAACCAAATCAACATTAAGAACAGACCTTGAATTTACAGAATGGATATGATAAGACTTACATAGCCAAGCCGCAAAGCTTCTGCGTCTTTGTCATTTGCCCACCGGGAAACATCTGAAAATATATGAGTTATCGCTATAATTTCCATATAATCCTTAAATTAATCTTTCCAAGAATAGTCTTGTCCTAAAGCTAAGATTATGATAGTCAGAATGTTATGTATTGTGTTAACCTATATGCACCCAAGCATCGTTTGGGGCTAGAAAATGAATTATACGAACCTCGGAGATGTCGGGAGCTCTGTCCCCGAAGCCCTCTTAAGGATGGTAATCCATTTCCTGAAACAAGAAGCAACTGAGAAAATCAAAGGACACCACAACAACAAGCAACATAACATCACAAAGAATCAAAAGACATTCAAAACTACAAAATAAAACATATTCTAAAAAAGGAAGAAAGAGGTAGTTACCGTACGAATCTTCCAGTCTGTTGATAAAGGCCAATTGTAATAAGGCACCTGCAGATTCCAGGGGAAAACAAAAAAAAACAAGAAACACAAACTACATGAGTTACCAAAAGTGCCGTTTCAGTTCCTCATAAAAAGTCAATGTCATAGTCGTCTCCGAATTTAAAAAAAAAAAAACAGAACAGATTTAAAGCTAGAGTCACGGTGATGAAAAATAAAGCTATATAAGATCGAGAGGTGACATCAAATGATAGCTTTATAGCATCTGCTATAAATATAGAGAGAGAGAGTACCTATGATCATTCCGACAGTGACAAATGTCAATAGACCGAACACGATCTTCATGGCAGGAGCTGCCATATGTTTCCTATGTTTTTTTTTTCGTTCTCCGACCAAAAGGAGCAGATTAGTAACAGTCTTTCGGAGAGGAGGTTTGAGATTTGGGGGTGTGAGAAAACGTCAGAGGAGTTTCTTTGAATGGATCTGTGCTCCTTTATCATTTGAAAAAAAAACAGAACCTTCCTTTCTTTCTTTATTTATTTTTTCTTTAATAAATAGCTCAAATTAGTTGAAGAAACGATTAGCTCAATTTCAGAGACCCAAAAATATATGTCAGAATTATAAAGATTTTAAAGATTAAAATATAATGTAAAAAATTTTCTTTATTCTTTAAACAAAAAGATGTTTTAGTGTCGTCTTAGAGTATTTAAAATTATATATATATATATATATTTTTTTTTTTTATAGAAAATTATAATTAATTAGTTTATATTAAAAAATATAAAAAAAATTAATTATATTGATTTTCCTATCGAGAAATATAGTAATTGTTGACTTGAGTCAATGTTAGCTTAATTAATTCGAGAAATATAAAACGAATCTATCGCATTTTGTAATTTTGTTATGAATTAAATAACTATTACAATTACCAACTGAATAACTATTAGAATTAACATTAATCCAAAATTTGTCGACCGTCCATTAATCTATAAAAAGATTAATCTAGCAGCAACTCTTCCATCTCTCTCTCACACTCCCGTCGGTTGCTTCATGTCGTCGTTTGATCCGCCGAGCCACCGATGACTGAAGAATATTGTGCACGTAAATTTAAACACAATAATACAATGTCTGTTTTATATTTGTAAAATACTATATCCAAAAAAACTGGGTAAAACATCTCTATTGTACATTATAATTGAAGAAATCTGAAGAGTGATTAAACATGCTTTTGATTATTGTGGTTCAAACAAATTAGCTTAAAAGAATTACCAAAGAGAAGTTCAAACAAAAGAGATAAAAGAGATCAGGTATATATCGGTCAAAAACAAATTTGAAGAGAGACCATGATGCTATGAGTTTGAAACTCCAAAATATGAAAGATCGTACTAATTAAACATGTTCACATTGATAGAACGTATAAATAACGCTAAGGCTTATAAAACTCGCAAACTTTTAAATAAGTGGACACAAACAAAAGGTTTGAAAGAGGTTTCCACATACATGCAAATATACATATGTAGAAGCTCATTGTCTATTTGTCTGTGTTGAGAAACCGAAACCGCGTAAAAAGAAAAGGTGAGCCAATCTTCTTTATTTCTTAAAAGGTTTTTTCATTACACAGATTAGATCTTTATAAAAAACAAAAACAGAGGCACACATGTGTAAAAAAAACTTTGATTTGAATAAATTTAACATTTTTCCAAAAAAAAAAAAAACTATTAGCTCAAAAAAACCAAAAATATATTTAATTATAAAGATTTTAAAAGATTAAAATATATTTTAAAATTTTTCTTTATTCTTAAACAAAAACATGTTTTAGAGTCATCTTAGAGTATTTAAAATTATACATTTTTAATAGAAATTTATAATAAAATATAGAGTTAAAAGTAATTAATTAATTTATATTAAAATATAAGTGATATTAAAATTGATTTTCCTATCGAAACATGTAGTAATTGTTACTCGAGTGAGTCAATGTTAGCTTAATTAATTCGAGATATATAAAACGAATATATCCGCATTTTGTAACTTTATTATGAATTAAATAACTATTATAATTCCACTTTCATGATTCTCTTCACACTCTCTTCACACTCTCTTACTCCTCCTCGAACCTTCCATCTACAGGTGAAGGTCTTAAACTGGATCAATGACGTTAAAGGTTCCTACTTTACCGGCTTCGGAGCTTCCTTACCTTCTAAAGCTCGTCAAAGCCGTAGACTTCACGCTTCTCTTGTAGATCCTCCGGACTCATGTTACATTCTCTCTTCAAGGGTCAGTCTCTCTCTTCTTAAAGTCTATGACTTTGCACAGATTATTGAATGTTTGTTTTTCCAGTTAGATGGACGCATTGCATTGTCCTTCCGTGGGAACTGTGAGAAGGCCAAACACGCTGAAGCAGCTGGCGCTTCTGCTCTGTTAGTTATTAATGTCGACAGACAAAGAAGGTTTGTTTTTTTAACTTTTTTCAAAATGGGTTTGTGTAAAGATAGAATCTTTGTGTTGTCACTGTTGTCTGATTTAATTTTTTTTTTTTTGTTAGATCTTGATGAGCTGGTGTGTGTGGAGAAAGACACGTCTTTGAATGTGACCATACCTGTGTTAATGATCTCTAAGTCAAGCGGGTATGCTCTCTACAAGTCTATGCTAGAAAACAAGAGTGGTGAGTGTGTGTAGTTCGTTAAATAGGCTTTATTGAGTTGTTGTTTGTTGTTGATCTTCTAAAAAAACGTTTATTTTTTTTGTAGTTGAGCTTCTGTTGTATGCACCAACTCGTCCTGCTGTGGACTTCGCAGCAGGGTTGTTGCTGCTCATGGCTGTTGGAACCGTTGTCGTTGGATCTCTGTGGTCTGAGCTCACAGATCCTGACCAAGCTAATGAATCTTACAGCATATCATCAAAGGTTAACCATCTTGTTTGGTATTCACCATTGGTATGGTAGCTATACTAAATGAGAGGCTAGGAAGATTGATTTAGAACTTCATTTTTGTTCTCCAGGAGAAGGAGATCCTTTATATAAGTGTCACAGGTGCTGTGTTCTTTATAGTAACAGCCTCCGTTTTTCTGCTGCTGCTTTTCTACTTCATGTCATCATGGTTAGTATTGGTGCTCATCATCTTCTTCTGCATTGTTGGCATGCAAGTAACATTCTTGTGGTTTTGAGCTAGACTAGTGTAGAGTATTTGAGATTGAATGTATGTTTGTTTTCAGGATATGCATAAGATCATTATGGCAGTTTTATTGAGGTATTCTCAATTCTTCCTACATGTTAAACTTCTTAGGATCTCTTAATTAATTGGATATTATGTTGTGATCCGCCTGCAGAAAGTGGAGACATCTTGGTCGGAAAACTGTGAAGCTCCCTTTGATTGGGACAGTGTCATGGATGTCGGTTCTGGTGATTATTATCTGTCTGGCGTTTACTGTATTCTGGTTTGTGAAACGACACACATATTATTCATGGGTTGGACAAGACATATTGGTAAGTGCTCTGTCAATGTTTCAGTTCCTTTGGTTTGCACTATGTGTAAGTATTCATCAGTCAAATTGTTTGACAGGGGATCTGTTTGATGATCACATCCTTGCAAGTGGTTCGATTACCTAACATCAAGGTAGCTTAAGTCTTGACTTTAACTTGTTATGTAGTGATTTGTGATTAAATGCTGAGAGTTCTTATGTACTCTCAGGTTGCTACTGTGCTTCTCTGCTGCGCCTTTGTATATGACATTTTTTGGGTGTTCATATCACCGTTGATATTCCACGAGAGTGTTATGATTGTGGTGAGTTTCTAAATCGCAAACCATGTCAAATTTAGCTGGTTGAGATCCTTACTTTTTAGATCACTTCTTTTGTAGGTTGCTCAAGGGGACAGGAGCAGCGGGGAGTCTATGCCAATGTTTCTCAGGATTCCTCGGTTTTTCGATCCTTGGGGGTGGCTATCACATGATTGGTTTTGGGGACATTTGCTTCTCTGGTATGCTCATTTGCTTTGCTTTCAGGTATACCACTTCTCAGAGCTTCAAATAACACACTTAGAACCCTTCAAGTCTCAAGATGTTGTTCAATTCTGTATGAGTTTGATGCTTGCTCTTCTCTTTGGTTTTAGATATGACAAGTTCAAGAAGAGGGTAGTGTCAAGTGGGTACTTTCTTTGCTTGACTATTGGTTATGGTGTAGGTAAGTTCACTCTTCAAACATAGCTGAAGCATTAGTTTCTTTTTAGACAAGTAATATATATTGATTTCTTGTTCAAGACGGCTTCTTACTTTCTGTTGTGTAGGTCTGTTACTGACATGTCTAGGTCTGTATCTAATGGACGGACATGGCCAGCCTGCGCTACTCTACATCGTTCCCTGCACACTTGGTAAAATACCGGAAGCTTGAGTTTCTCTTCTACCATCTGTTCCTGTCCGTTAACAAAACCTGATGTGTTGTTTCTCTCTAGGTTTGGCTGTCGTTATGGGGTTGGTAAGAGGAGAGCTTAAAGAGCTATGGAACTACGGTATAGAAGCAACAGAGTCTTACACGCCAGAGGATCCTCTGCCTGTGGCATAAGACTCATGACATGTTGTACCGAGTCCATATAATATAAGCTTCTCTTAAATTTAGATGCATGACCAGTTCTCATTAATGTGGAATTGACCGGTCTATGTACATGCACGTGTGGTCCATTATTGATAAAGTAGGCCAATCGTATGAAACATATGTATGACCAACTTCATAATAGTATAATATATGACATGTGTGGATAATCCAGTTCCCACATAAAGTTGCGATCGCTTAATTAGAAAGAAAACAAAATCGGAGTTACGTAGTTTAGTAGTCTTTTCGTTAATTATGTGATTGTGTTGTAATTTGATTTTAATACGGCATGAATACTGTAGTCTGTGCGTTAAAAAAAAGGGGTATAATATTAGTTCTCTAACATTAACAATCATGTGTATAGTATAAGCTATACAAATTATAACGTAGATTTTATGATAGTTATAAATTTATAATGAAACTATAGTTTATAATCCAGCCATAGAAACATCATTCTCATAAAGAAAAAGAAAGTAGTGAATATATAATTTCAACTGCAAGTTCCCAAACCCTAATGTTTATAATTTTTTTTTATATACAAAAGCAATACCAACTTAAACAGCCATAGAATGATAAATATAAAATCCCCTATTAACAAAATTCAAAAAAAAAATCTTTTGTAGCTTATTGACTAGTACATATCCACACATTTCATGTATTGATATACCCTATCTTACACGTATGTGGTGATCACCCCATTCCAATACTATGTGTATCGTATATCGTTATATGCATCATTGATGATGATTATGATTATTGATGATGATCATTTCGGAGACAAGCCATCAACAAGACACTGCATGACCTTGACCTGCATACTAAGGCACTTGATGTAATGAGCCGTCTCTTCCATCAGTTTTGAAGTCTCCATACCTCCGCCTCCCGGAACAAGATTCCTCAGCCTCTCCGCCGCTACATCCTCTATTGGATCTCCCCGGTTACTTCTTCTCCTCATGAGCCACGTCACCCTCCTCTTCCTCCTTAGGAATCTTACGTTCTTGTTGTTTCTTTTAGCGGCTTGGTGTAAGAGGCTTCTACTCCACAGCCGGTTAGTTCCCCCGGCTGCTCTGGCCATGGACACGTACGCTGCCTTCTTGATCTTCTTCACACGATCGCTTGTTTTATTGTCAGGAGAACTGAAAGAGTTTTGTGTTCTGAGGTTTGAGAGGGTTTGGAGGAAGTGGAGGGCAAAGACGTCCTTTTCAGGGACGTCTGTGTATATGGGGTTGTATGCAGAGGCCATTGTTTGGGTTCTTTGAGAAAAGAAAGAACTTGAGTTGAGAACCTTTTATAAAACTTTTTTGAGAATGGCACAATATTAGGGTTAATAAATAGTGGAGAGAGAGAGAGAGAGAGAGAGAGAGAGAGAGAGAGAGAGAGAGAGAGAGAGGGGAGAGAGAGAGAGGAAAAAAAATACTATTTAGTCTTCCTTATATAATTATATTTAACATTTCTTTTACAATTATGGTTTTTTATATCACAAGACACACCTATCAAATTCACTATAAAGTTCAACCATATGTAAAGTTTTTAGAGATGTTTATTATTTCATGTTCTAAATATGACAAAAATTGTAAAGAAAACCATATATGAAGAGATGAAGAGAATTGGATGTGCTATTAGCTTTGATAGATTGAATTTAGGAGTTTTATAAATGACTCGTCAAAAGTATTGCATGAAAATATGAAAATGTGAAGTTTAAGTAATTAAGTGGTAGTTCTCTAATTATCTTGTACTGTTAGATGTCTTTTATTTTCATTTAACTTCCTTGTATATATTCATAATCTTTTATTACTTTTCCAAAAGAGAAACCATTTTGAGCTTACAAGATAATTAGATGTGTTAAATCATTTTAAGTTAAGAGTTTAAAACTGAAGTAATAAAATTTACATAGCAAAATATGTATTTCGATAAGTATAATATATGTAGGATTAAAGTCTTTCAGAAATAAATTAAATGGGCATTTTACTGGAAAACGATGTTTTGGTTTCAAGGAAAAAGAGTGATGCCAATAGATTAACAGAACTTGGCTATATTTTACCAGTTTGAAATACATAGCATAAATGTTAGTATTTCAACTTTTTTTAAAAAAAAACGGATGATGTTTACGTAGACGCAAAATAATTTAAACCCTTTTGGCTCGTAGCTTTGTAGAATCGGAAAAGGAGCAATTAGGAGCAGGCATCAGGTTATGGAACAAAATTCCACCCTCATTTTTATGTTTCTTTGTTTGTTTTGATAAAATGTTAACTTTAGCGACGAATGCGTATGGATTAATTAACGTGAACAGCTAATAGAGACGATTATGATAAATATTAGGTAAGCTATATATATCTTATCTAATATGTATTCATTCATGTAAACATTAATTAATGATGATACTTATGCAATTATTCTGGGAACCATCTAAGCTCTTTTTCTTTTTAGTAAAAGCCTAAGCGCATTTTTATTGCAAAAGAATTAACAGCAAAACCCAACAAAAGAAAATCCATTAGTTGAGTTATATCACTTGCCCGATCTCTTATTAACAAAATTCAGCACAATCCAGCGCTCTTAAAACAACCGATAAAAGATTTTTATTCGATCCCGAGTTTGAACGATGCGAAGTAACACAGTTGAAAACAAAACAACGTAACTATGATTTACTGGGAGAGTGTCGACTGTCGAAAGACGTAATAGCCGCTCGCATCAACAAAGATAAAACGTGACAAAAGGTGATCAAAGATATAAAAATATTCACCATGCAAGATCAGCGATACAAGTATATAAATACATCTCCACCTTTTTTTTTAGTATTTGAGATGATTTAATTGGTTTGACCAAAAGATGACACCAGCATTATATTATATGTACACTATATAATAAACAAGTTTTAGAAAAGAACACAAACAAAAGAAATGAAAAAATAGGAGAGTAGAGACTTGAGGAATACAATTTGTGTTTGGTTAAGGCTATAATTTAGCATTAGTCCCATCTCTTTTGTGTTAATCACTCTCCCCCTACCGCTTTTCCGCGGGACGTATTTTACACGCCATTAATTATTTTGTTTTATCATTAATTATCATATATCCCTCTTTAAAATTTGACTCCAAAATTAATTAATTCCCTTAATCAGTCTCAAGGTTTTATCACAAGGTTTCAAATTATACATCTATATCATAGAAGAAATATTTGAAAACTTATCAGGTGACTAAAGTATCTGGAAATCATAATTTGCGGACACAAAAAATGATATTAGGAGTTTTAAACTAAATGAATAATAAGATATAAATTAAATAATAGAGATTAACTAAAGAAGGAGGTTAAGAAGTGGTAGAGTGGGGCCACTAATGGGCCAACCACCACATGAAGGCACATGGCTTTGGCCATTACCCACCCCCACATTCCTTTCTCTCTTATTTTTAACTTTTAATTTCTGCTTTAGTTACTTGATTAGTATTAGCTGCGCGCCTACACCAATCTTTTTTATTCGACTCTCCGCTTCATTTTTCTGTAACTAATAGTTAGTCGTTCGAGATAACTTTAAAAATATTCAGCTAAAAATGTAAAACAATCAGAAAAGAACAACTGGTATTGGCCCAGTAAATAATAGAGGAAGACAACTGTGAAACTGGAAAAAGAATTACACATCGTTATTCACGTTTGAAACCAGAAACGTGTGAAAAAAATACGTCATCACTCATCAGTGAGGCCCAGTGGCGGACGCAGGTAGTAACGTACGGGGGCACGTGCCCCATCTAATTTTTATTTTTCCTCCAATAATTAATACCAACTAGACATACTGAAAAAATGTGATGTGCCCCCATCTAATTATGATGCTGCGTCCTCCTTTTATGGTCAGTTGTTTTATTATTACGTTTGTAAAAAAGAAGACGGCTGATTAAGCTTGACGTTACAACTATCGGCGAATCTGCTCGTAATTGCTGATGTGGCTACGCTGTTGCTTTTTCCGGTGGATAACATGAAGGGTCCAGCGCCCCAACGGAAGGGATGTTAAATCCGTTGTGGCCAAGACTCGAACCCGGGTGGCGGACAGTACAGCTGTACCTCCTTTACCACCAAGCTACGAACGCTTGGTTTTCAGTATTTGTTTTAATTTCATGAAACGGGCCAAACCAACGAAACCATGACTAGTGTGCACGTAATTTTAAACACAAATACAATGTCTGTTTTATATTTTTAAAATATTATATCCAACAAATGGGTAAAACATCTCTAGTGTACATTATAATTGAAGAAATCTGAAAAGTGATTAAACATGTTTATGATTTTGCTTAAAAGAATGACCAAACAAAAGTTCAAACAAAAGAGATAAAAGATCAGGTATCGGTGAAAAACAAAATTTGAAGAGAGACAGATGAGTTTGAAACTCCAAAATATGAAAGATCGTACTAATTAAACATGTAGAATGTATAAATAACGCTAAGGCTTATAAAACTCGCAAAATTTTAAATAAGCGGACAGAAACAAATGGTTTGAAAGAGGTTTGCACGTGGGATAAATTTAGTGTCCAGTGTTCGCATACATACAAATATACATATGTACAGAAGCTCAATGTTTGATTCTTGTTTGATTGTCTCTGTTGAGAAACCGGAACCGTGTAAAAAGAAAAGGTGGGCCAATCTTGCCTATTGTTAGAGAGGCAAGATTTTAATACTCCAAGTCCAAACGAAGACCACTTCCTAATTAACTCTTTTATTTTCATTTAAACTTTTTAATTAATTATTGTTAATCACTATTCTTCAATTATGGTTAGTTGGTATAAGGCTCTCACACAAAATAAAACTCTATATTATATTTTTCCATCATTTAGAAGTTTCAACGAGTGCTTACATATCCGAAAGTTGATGTATGGTGTTAAAATGTAGATTACTAGTATCCAATTCAGAGTGGCTAAATTGTAAAAGAAATTCTATAATATACAACTCTTAGTCCATTTTAAACTTTTCATCTTGCATGTCCACAAAGACCAAAACATGCGAATTAAATTAACTACTCATGTTATATTGAGCTAACTTCTTTCATTTTAGTTCAACATAAATACTTGTTTATAACATGTGGGCTATGATATTCAAACTAATCCCCATCATGTACATAATTTCGATATTTTTTGGGCGGATACGTAGCATCTTTGAATAGTTTAGAATTTGGACTGATATACGGTGACATTAAATTAGCTATTAATAGACCAACCATTTGATCAGAATTATTCAGTTTCAAAAATAGTTAACCAATAAAAATCACAATTAATTCGTTCGTTCTACTAATAGAGACTGTTGTGAGTAAACATTAGCAAGTAGCAACAAGCCAGATAAGCTTCTTTGATATTGGGTAATGGAACCATTTGCGAGGCTGTGGTAATCAAACTGTCAATGATATGACAATGAACATTTAACATAGTTCAATAACCAAGGTACCAAAATTTCTCCATATGACCTCTTACTCTAGGGAAAAAAGCAATATAAAAGTAAACTGACATAAAAAAATTTAACTGATTTATGTTTAATAAAACTAAGTTGCCAGATTAAACTAAGGAGAAACAAAACAAAACTCTTAAGATAATTATGTTCATAAATCTATATTGTAAATGAAAAACAATTAAGTACTCATAGCTTAGAAAAAATTGCTAACTACAAGCACACATTTTATTTGTAGCATGTGCACACTTGTAATACACAAGCTAGGCTGCATCATACAACATTTTGATCAAAAAAAATTCTGGCGTATGCATGAAGAAAAACTCAAAATCATCGCATGTAGTCTTTTTGAATGAATTTGGACTAGTGTACACATTCTATATTAATAGACCAACCATTTGACAAATATTATTAAGAAAAGGAACAAAATAAGTTGGCCAAAATAGCATAATCCAAGATTAGTGAGTGTGTTATAAGTCTTAAGTACGGGTTTACAGAAGTCTTTTATCATCGTTTGTTTGCAGTCTACATACATATTACTGGATGGGCTTAGGCCTTATCAATGGCCTATAGTTTTCAGTCCAATACAGTTCATTAACAACAATACCCTTCAACTTATTACACATTGTTAAACTCTTATCTCTTGCTAACAAGATGTATGTCCAGTTATTCGCAATCACTAACTAAACAGAAAACCTAAAACGACTATCTATGATACAAAAAATATATATAAATTTTAAAATAAACACACATTAGTAGTAAAAATCCTGTAACATATACAGATTTTATTCGGCATCTTTTTTAACTTACATTTGATAAACAAATAATAGAAAGGGAATATTTTGCACACAGTATTACACACAACTTCACAAGTCATAATTCAGTTATGATGACTATAACACAGTTAAGATAATTGTCACATACGAGCTTAATTGTAAATTTGTAATTAAGCTCACTTCACAAGGCCAGAGTCGAAACTAACGCCCGTTGACGGCAACCACATCGTCCCGCCAATGAAATTAGCCACAGTAAATCCTTCCGCTTCCTTCACCGTTAAAGATGAATGATACCCGGCCCATTTAACCCGACCCGAAACCGATGATCCAGGACCCGAGTTACCAAACTCCCCGTAAAAAAGAGTTTTGAGACCGAAACCACCCGACCAAGGAGACCAACCCGACGGGTGAATCGACCCGTCGAGGAAAGACTGCATCACCACCGTTCTTGAATACTCTTTCCACGGCCGGCCAAGGTAAGTCGTCGACTGCGCCGTGATCTTGCAGTTCTGTATAGAGATTCCGGTGTTCTGACCCGGGTTGCTCCGCCCTTGCGCCGTCACGAAGTTTGTCTGACCCGATAAGGGCTTACGGGCGACGATGTTGCAGGACTGGAACACTGCGGCGGAGTTTCCGAATATGTAGTCGACGGTTCCGGTGATGTCTGTGTCTCGGTAGAATTGTCGCTTGGAGTGCGTGTAGAGTGAGTCTTGGTATCCTTCGATGGAGCATCGGTACACGACGGATTTGTCTGCTCCGACACGGAGGGCCACCGCTTGCTCTGAGCTGGGTCCGGCACTGTTCACGATTGTTATGTCGCGCGCTATAAACCCATCTCCCATAGCAGCTTCCAAATTTTTTAAAAGACATAACCAAACTAAATTAGTTAACCGGTCTGAATCTGATTAAGCTGTACCAACAAAATCGTTAAGAAAATAAACCGTACAAAAATTGATCAAAACTCAATTTTCTTAAATTTGTTTATAACTTTATTAAAAGGAAAAAAACATACACTTATTTCATTTGATTTATATATTTTCTAAACCTAAAAAAATCTTAACATAAAAATTCATACTTATAGTTATCTTTTTATTTGGGGCAATTATAATAGTTCCTTAAATTCAAAATCACTACACATATTTAACGATAGATATATGTTTTACACATATTTAAAATACATTAAATTTGTATTATAATACTGCATTTTCTATAATTGTCAGTTTTTAATAAAACTAAACTAATAACAGGTTTTATAACCTTTTAAAAAAATTTAATGTAATCTTAAGAATATTAATAAATTAATAGAAATCATAAAAGATTATGTATAAACATTTTTTGCTATAAAATATTTATTTTTTTGGAATGGAAAGTGTTTTTTATATAATCATTGAATAATATCTTACCGACGGTGGCAGTCTTGTAAGTAGTGTAGCCGTCTCTGTTACTTCTGCTACCTACTATGAC
Source organism: Brassica napus (assembly GCF_020379485.1). Taxonomy (NCBI): domain Eukaryota; kingdom Viridiplantae; phylum Streptophyta; class Magnoliopsida; order Brassicales; family Brassicaceae; genus Brassica; species Brassica napus. The sequence goes on along the minus strand of NC_063437.1, from coordinate 20,717,560 downwards.
CGTTCTGCCCTTCCCATCACCAACTAACATAACGTTCTTCTGCTTCGTCGGGATGTTAATGTTCTCCTTATAGGTCCCAGCTTTCAAGTGAATCACGGTCCTTCCCCCACTACTCGCTAATGAAGTAGCCAACAACGCTTCTCCTACGGTTTTGTGGGTTCCGCTTCCGTCTGCAGCCACCACGGCATCAATCTTCAGTTCCTCCACCGGAGCTTCTAGAAGCCTCCGGTCCTCCGACGAAGTAACAAACCTCGGAAAATGCTCATGCTCCGACAAGAGCCTCTGGGGTTTAGACTTCACGGATACGAACAACTCAAGTGCGTTAGTAAGTAAACCTGATAGGTTTCTTGCGACAAAATCCATCGCAACTCCGTGTTTGTAAGAGTTAGATTTTTCTTGGAGGCTCTGCTCACAAGTGTCTTGGTTCGTGAGTGTTGCGCTTAGCCATGTGTGAACATCTTCTTCGTCATCACTTGAAGTGATGCGAGACAACATTTCAAGTGTGTCGTCGAGTAGCTCAAGGCAGTCGTGGATGGGATCGACTATGTGGAGTTCTGCTGTTCGATGAGAAAGAGTTAGGTTGAAGGCAAGAGAACGAGCCCGGAGGGCATGGTTCATACTCTCTTGGATAGATGCGAGGAACCCTTGTTTGGTTCTTGATGATGAGCTTTGATGTCTCGTGAATCTTGAGAAGTGGGAGTAGGAATTGGAGTTGGTTACCGCTGATGTGGTTTGAATTTGGTATAAAAAGTTTATGATGAGTAAAGTCATTAGTGTTTTGGTAATCCTATGATTTGATATTGCTGATGATGAAGCCATTTTAGGTTTAATGATTTGTGAGCTGTTGTAGTAGTAGCTTAATGATACATGTGTGTATATATACTAACATTGGAGTGTTCACATTTTGTTGTTATTTTGTTTCTTATTACTACACGACTCTTATGTTTCGAGCAATATGATATACCACAATGAATAATGATCACGAAACCTTGTAATTTATTTCATAAATAACATAATGCATCCATATTAATTGACCTTTATTTTTATTTTTTTTGAGCAAGGATTAATTAACTTTATTTCGTAATAAAACAGTACCTAATCTAGTCTTCTTCCATATGATAATTAGTGACTCAAAAGTTTTGTGATATTTCAGAACATTTGATGTTTTACCAAGCTTAATCTTATTGATCTATTGTAACCGTAATTAGTGAACTAAATGCTCTTCAGCATAAGCAATACATAAATTTTCGATTTATTTATTTATTGGTTACCATATTTTATGTGACAAAAATTAAGACATACTATATATATATATGTATGCAACCAAGTAAACATTTTTTTCAAAAATTATGATTAATTACAGTGGTATGCCACATATAGATGAAGTTAGTTCTTTAAACATAAACCTTAAGAGTGAAGCAACGAAGGGTAAGAGCTTTAAATTTGCCAGACTGTGCGTAGTATTCACAAAGATTTCCTGCTTTTTAACATATCAATATATTAGTATATTCTTTTTTTCAAAAAAAAAAGAATTAGTATATTCTAGGTATGTAGGATATATGCAAGTGTAACATTTAAGTGAAATTCATTCATTTATGTTTTGTTTAACAATCGTTTTTATTGGGCAGCAGAAAGTGTAACCTTCGAAAGCAAACCGCGTATAACTAGTTCGTAACTGATTACAAACAATTCATCACGAGAGATGAAGTATAGATTATTTTTATTTTTTTTGAGAAAGAGACATGAAGTATATAGGTTGAGACGGTATCAATAGAGTAAATATTTATTCTGAAAATAAATTTACTCTAAATTCAGCTAAATCTTTTCCTATCAGGTGAAATGAAGTTTTTTACCTTTTTAACCATTTACTGCGCAGATAGAAAAAAACACTCTAAAATTTACTGACATTTACTGGAAAAATACATTTACTTATAATTCTCTTATTCTCTCTCTTTTTACCATCTGTTTTGTTTTTCGCTGGCTTTCACTTTTTATTTACTTCACTTTTTACTTACTTTTACCAATCACAACCATAGATGTTGTTATGAAATAACTATTTAATACGGTTTTTATTTATGTCTATGCATGATAAATTTATAAGTATATAACTAAAAAATCCAGTGATACTCATACAAACATGTATCGACAAAAAAACTAGCAAGAAATTTGAGATGCTTTGCGACAAAAAATATACAATGCCAAAATAAAAATCGAACTTATTTTTGATATACTTGCTTTTAAACTTCATATATAATATTTTTTCGTGTGTGTTAACTGTTGAACAATATTTTTCGTTGTTATTTTTTGGGGGCAAATGTCTCATTTTTAATTATTAGGAGAAAATAATAAATTGTCTGATTTTGGTTTGTGCATGGATAATGTCATAATGATAATGCCAAACCTAAATTGACAGAAAATAGTGGGTTCCATCTTATGTAATCATCAAAGAAGATTCAACGACGCGACGTCACCACTCACCCACTTGTCAGTTTCGGGAACAAAGCTAACACTTCTGTTCTCAAGAATTCTAAGGAAACTTATATGGTATTAAAAGGTTATACAAAAAAGAATGCAAGTAGAAACTATTTTACACCTTTTTTCTTTTAAAAAAGGAAAAAATGGCGGTCAGATCAATTACTCATACATCTTATACTTGTGTAATAAAAAAATTTCATGCAATTTTACTGTATTACATTTTTGAATTATTTTTCGATTGTTGTTTTCAGCAGTCAATAATCATATTAGTTTAAATTAAGTTTTTTTAAACACAGTTTAAATTAAGGGTATATAGCACAGGTTATTTGAATTTGAGAACGCAAATGAAAGAAACTATATTATTGCAAATTTAACATTCGTACCAAAGAACTATACTATTGCATGTCATATAACTTATTTGTTTGTGCAACTGCATGCATGTGTTATAACTTATAAACCCCTTCTTTTTTTTTGTAACTTCACTTATAAACCTTTTTTCTGTGTAAAACTTACGAAAAGTTAAGCCAGCTAACTAGTTCAATGGGGCTTGTCTAATAAAGTTAATTTTATTTATGCTTAGTTTTATAGTTTTTGGGTTGTTGTAGATTACAATTTCTTAAAATAACCCAGGCTATTACAATATATAATTGAGGATATTTGAAACCAACTACAATACTTAGTTCACGGTTCAATCATCTACAGAACTCTAGTTTTTCTGCGACAGTAATGTAGTTGGGTTTTTTTTGGGGTCAAAAGTAATGTAGTTCGTTATGTATTAAATAAATGAAGGTGAACCTGCTGAAATAGGAATTAGAATTAAGACTAATAATAGTTTGAAATATCAAGTGGTGGGTGTTTGTGACAGCAAATAAAAATTAAAGAATTTGTATATTCTCTGCTATTTATTTGCTAAATGTCATGAAAATTACATGACGATAAGTTTCAAGACTTCAAGTACTATATATATGAGCAATATATGGTAAACAGAACTAAAATAATATGAGAAGTATGTACATATGTTCTCTTTATGAATGTGTTGGTCACTCTTTGTTTCATCCTAAAAGTTTTTTCCCTAAACATTTCATCCTAAGGTTGGTTAATTCTTTAAAGAAAAAATTTCATAAAGTACTCCAACTAAATTTTGTTAAGCGTTTTAATATCCAAATTTTTTTCGCTACCCACTTTAATATTCCAACTAATTATTTTTCCTATTTTAATACACACACTTTTAAAATGATGTTCATTTTAATACACATACTGTTTTTATTTAATTCAAAAATATTCATAAGTTTCAAATAATTTTCTTTTAAAACCTCTAAAATTCACAAAATATGAAAATTCTAGTTTTATTTTAAGTCTTAGAAATAAATGTAACTAAATTGTGGATAATCTTAAATTTTGTAATAGAAATTTTATTTTTAAATATCAAATTTGGTTTCTTTTTGGGAATAGAAAACAAATTTATTTATTTTTCTATCAAAATTAAGTTTTTATAAATTTAAAATAGTTTTCATTATTTAGTTAATTTCTTCCCTATAACTTAAACTAAAAGTGGGAATTTAGAATTTTTTTTTAGATTTCGAAGATTTTTTAATATTCGTTTGAAACTTATTAATATTTTTTGATTAAAATAAAAATAGTTTGGGTATTAAAATTTTATATGTTAAACTGGGCAAAATAATTAGTTGAAGTACTAAAGTGGATAGCGGAAAAATGAATCTTAAAAAGCTTAAGAAAAATTTAGTTGAAGTATTTTTATGGAATTTTCTTTCTTTAAATCAGGTACATTCGTATACAATTTTTCGGGCAACGCGTTGACTTATTTTTTTCTGCCCCGATAGTTCTATACTAATTAACTACAATGAACATTATCGTATTTGTTCTACATGAATCGTACCTTGTATTCCACTATGTTTTTTTTTGAAAAAAATAATATTCCACTATGTTTACATCATGTATTCTACTCTTGCTATTTAGTAAATCATTAATCAACCGTAAATGATGGATAAGGATGACACTAAACTCATGAAGTAAAAAAAAAAAAAAAAAAAAAAAAAAAAAAAAAAAAAAACTCATGAAGTATATATCTCCGAGCTTGCTAATGACTTCAGACGTCGTCTGTCTATATATCATCTATAACTGGTAAGTATACTGTCTTGTCTAATAAATGCATGCATAACTAATTCACGCAATAATGTGCTTATATATAATACTACAAATTAATTCAACTAATTTATATTTTAAAGAACAAATACATAATTTAGTTCGGATTTTGTCCTATATATTATGTGTATAAATAGCTATATATCTACTTTATTAAATATAGTATATAAGGAGTATCTGATAGATATAAATATTATAAGTTTATAGATGATTTGATGATTGACTATACGTAAGAACTAACTTTTGATAGTTTTGAAACGGGACAAATCAATAGGGACCTTACGATAAGCTCAAGTGTTTCTCAATGCCAAATGAGAGCGAAAAGGATAGACTATCAGTGATTTGATTAATTAACATATGTGTTTTATGTAGATTTAGTTGATTAATTTTCTATGAATAACAAAATTCCAGCTTACAGTTTAAAAGCTGCCGATAATAATGTGAAAGTATAAACGACAATTTTCTAATATATTTTAAGTAGAAAAAGAAGATTTAAAGCTTGCAAATTATTTGGATGCTAGAGCTGGTCCTTGCACCTTTGTAACAATAACTATTCCATGGATGTGGGGAACTCTAGCTAGCTACATCTTCTCAATTTTTTCTCTACTAAATTGAGATTATTGCAGTCAAATAAAATGCTTCAACGTTCCAAAGTTGGAATTTCTTTCGAGAGCAAAATTTTTGTTAACTAGTCAACAAAATATAAGGAAAAATTAGAACTTTGGTTAAGAGTTTGAAGTTGATTGATTTGAATCGTTTACACAGAAACAAGAAAATGAAGGTCGTCTTAGAACTGTGAATGCTACCTAACGCTTTTGTTCTGTATCATTTAACAGGACATGCAAAAGACTTTAATATTCTCTTCTCATTTACATAATTTATAGAAAAATCCAATAGAAAGCTACTAATTATTATTGGCAAAAGGTGATGAGAAGAAGATAATTCTATAATTGGTGGAAAATGCAAATGGGTTTGTGGTACGACTATGAGTCAATGTTATGTATTATGTGTTGCGTACTTGTATGTGTGTGTGAGGTCATCTTTTTTTTTACAAGTCAATCCAATTATGAACAAATGTGTATTTTCAGTAAAAAAATTGTGTAATTTATATTATTATTTTTGTTTCTTTTGGTATGACAGTTGCCACGGACTAACTTTCATACAGTACTGTTCTGAGCTACGATGAATTGAAAAGCTTTTGATGATCGTTGACGAAAACTTTTCAAGGACTCAAACTTAAATTATTGAGTATTTGGTATTTAGAAACTTTTGGTCCATTTTCACCATGATTGACTTTCATGTGGATGGGCGTTTAGCTTCATCACATTCTTATTAACATTTCTACCTGTTCCCCTTAATTCTTGTAAATCGTTAGGAGTTTATGAAAATACTAAGTCCTTTTTAAACACATATAATTCTCTATCTACATCAAAATTATAAACTAAAATCTCCAAAATTAAATATAAACGAGAGACTTTAACAAATTTTTCAAGTTTTTCATAGGCTCGTAAATTAATATATAAGAAAATTATAATACATAACTCCAATAATGATGTTGTAGTCATGCATGATGAGATGGAGAACCTGATCATCCACCTGGGGCATCTGAACTTCAAGTTTGGGCCTTACGTCAACAGAAATAGATAGTTAGATTAGGACACAGAGCCACACAGCCCATTAACTATTTATTCGAAGCTCAAGATATGGGCCCAATCGCTTATCAGATTGTGAATTGTGATCAGGGTATTGAACGGGTGTGTCACTGCTTCGGCTCCTTCCTGGTTTCGTCACAGACTCTTTTCTATAGCTTCAGTTGCTATCCAGGGACCATGACGTTAATGATCCGTCATCGCAACGACAGACCTATGAAGCATCAAGTCCTGACATTAGGAGGAACTGAGAAACCGGCATGGAGAATGACTGAATGTGGCGTAACAAGAGTTGTAATCCAAGGAATGGGAGCGTTTGGGAGTGGAGGGAGATATTATGTTCACACATATCTGAATCATGTGGAGGATGTGAAGCTTATGGAATTATAAGGGGATGATCTTGGGATCTTGATAAAAAAAAAGCTTTTGTGGCAAATATGGCAGATCTCGACCTATTCTGGCTTAGTATGATCTGTGTTATCTGATTTGTAGATCCTCTTTAATGTTTTTGGTACGTAAAAATCTGCATAATGATCGTGTACCATCTTCTCCTTTAGCCTCTTTCTCGTACGTTTGTATGTTTTGGCTTTGTGATCGCTCACTTGTGGTTGCTTTACATACTCGAGGATTCAGAAAGATCGTAGAAGAAAGTCAAGAAACAGTAATGGAATCTGGACTAGTTTATCAAAAGGTCTGCGTCGTGCGAAATGACAAATATACCGTACTGAAATGCTGAGAAGAAACTGGAGAGGATGAACTAAACTCTGTTCTACTCTTATCTTCTTTTCTCCATTTCGTAATTTATGAAATTTATCAATGTACCCCTCAACATACTCATTATTGCAATTCACAGCGCTTCTATTTCACATTTGTAACATTGGACCCTAAAAGTTCTGTTCTACATTTTCTTCCTCATAAGTGGTTTTTCTGAGTTTTTTCTTTTTTGAAAGAAGTTATTCTGAGTTACAGGCTATAGTTTTGCTTTGATAGCATTGTGTTTAGGTCAAGGTAGTAAAACATTTTGAGTTCAGTGGTTTGATTAAATATCTCTTAATATTAAATATATTATGAAATAGAAGTTTCAAATTTTATCAAAAATGATTGACAATCATATAAATTAATAGAAAATGTTTAATATAAAATCTGGTTTTTGTCTTACTATGAGTTATAACTTACAGGCCATTGTTTTTTCTTTGATTGCATTGTGTATTTCTTTTGTGAAAATAGTGAAAACTATCTGATTAAATGTTTACTAATCTTCAATCTTAGAAAAATGGTATATGGATGGAAAGAAATGGGCGGAGGCATGGAGAGAAGCCTTCAACTTCAGCAATTCTGATCAGAACCATAGATAGGAATACAAGAAATAGATTTCTTTCTGTACAAAGAGCATGGGATGCTCGCTTGGAGAGGGGTCTTAGATACTGGTTTTCCACAAGACCAGTAGAAGAGTAGATCATAAATGTTCCAATTTTCATTCCTTCATATGAAGCGTAAATGTAAACAAAGTGGTTTTTTTTGTTTGAATAAAATTTAACATTCAAAAAAAAAATCTTAGAAAAAAATTGATTTGTTAACAATTATACAAATTAAAAGAAAATATATTTACATGAAAATTTATAACATAGTGTAAAAAACTAGTGTACTAAATTCCACAGAAAAAGAGAGAAATGAGTTATAGGCTATAGCGGAAGTAAGAAAAGTTAATACTTAAATCCTCAAAGGTGATTGTCATATATAAATAGGGATATAAATATATCACAAGGCATAATGTTCACATTCAAAAGTTTTAATGATCCAACACTATAATAGTTATTGTTTTCCCAACAAGACAAGCCAAATCACTTACAGGTTCTTTATAGCACAACAGATTGCATAGACTGGTTTGATAAAAGATGAATGAGTTTTAGAGACGAGATATAAGAAGAGGAACAGAAGCAGGTCCTTCTTCACCCATCACAGGCTGAAACAGATCCAACTCACCATACCTCTCCAACACACGCATCCTACAATCCTCACCAGCCATCAAACCAGTTGAATACGCCCCATGAACCGACCCCGGGAAACTCGAGCTCGTCGCTTCACCAGCAAAGAATAAATTATCCACCGGAACCCTTAGCCTCTCATACAAATCATGAGGCTTCCCCACGATATCATAGCTATAAGATCCCAACGAGTTCACATCAGACCCCCACCTCGATACTAGATACTGCACCGGAGGGAGAGCATCAGGAAGTATCCTCTGGAGCTGCAAGACGGCGAAATTCGCAGCTGCTTCATCAGACATCTTCTCGATGTCTTTGGCGAGCTGACCGGCCGGCATGTAGACAAGAACTGGATGTCCTGTGGCCTTGTGGAGGTTTAGAAAATAGCTGCAGCCGTAGGAGGTTTCTGCGACTACTCCGAGAAACTCTACTTTTGGCCAGAAGACTTTTTCGAAGTGGAGTATGATCTTGTTTTCGATTCCTACTCCGAGGTCGTTGATGGCTTCTTGTTTCCACTCTGGTAGCTTTGGTTCGAATGTTATGGTTCCGGATTTTAAGACACCGAGAGGAACAGCGATTACTGCAGCGTCTGCAACAAATGTTTCACCGTTTTCTGTCGTTACCTTCACTCCATTGTACCGTCTTACAATCTTAGTAACCCTGAGAAGCAAAAGAACCATAGGTTATGGCTACAACAACCTTAAAGAAAAAGGCAAATCTCCTAAAAGACATAAAAATAATTTTATGAACAAAATAGCCCGCAAAAAAGAAATAACCAAATAAGTTTTATTAAAAAACAAAAGATTAAGATACTATTATTGAATTATACATTTATAATAATTTTCTATTTTAAATCATAAACTAGATTTTGACCCGCGCTTTAAAAGCGCGGGATTTGTTCCTTTTAATTTTTTTTATAAATATTTGTTAGTTATAAGATTAAATAATTTTTACATAACATAATCTAATCTTATTTACAAATTGTGTTGTTTGTACATTCATATGTGTTAGGCCTAAATACATAATATAAGAAGTTGCATATTTATACTCATAGAAATTAGTTTTTAAGAGTTTAATAATATAAATTTTATTATGTAGTAACTTTTACATAATTTATTTGTTATTAAAAAAATTATTATATTTTTTTTTAAAATCCCTAAATCTAATACGCAATCCTTAATCATATAAAAACTGGTATCAAATTGAGATTATGGAATAGCTGACGTGAGTAATCGACCAACATATTAACAGCCATTGGGTAATTTTTTTTGTGTGTGTTATGGTTTGTCAATAAAGCGTTTGGTGAGACCAGTAAAAATAGGGTATTCAGTTTTAGGAAAACACATGCATCATATTTAATCGTAACTTTCTAGATATTGTATTTCAAAATATAGTTAGTATTGTTATTTTCTATATATAGTGGATACTAAAGTATCTTTAAAATATTTGATTAATCATAAAATAAATCTGATTGGTTGTATTTATTGTTGCAGAAATTTATTAAAAATAATAAAAAATGACAGTGGCATTGAAATGTAAATAATTTGAAAAACTAAGGACAAAATCCTAGTAGGGATTTTGCTTTAATAGTATAGATTCTAGACTCTAAACCATAGCTCTCAACCCCATCCCAAAAACTAAATCCTAATTTTAGATCAATTAACCCTATGTGTGTCTTTTTTACTCTTTCATTTTTTTTATCTGGAAACTATATTTGTGATATAAACTTTTTATGATTATTTTAAAGTAAAACATGCTAAAAACACTTGGAAAGCGCAAAGCTTTACCTATGGCCTAGTCGAATATCAATCCCTTTGGACAAAGTATTGATGACAGGGCGATACCCTCTAACCATAAGACCATGTCCACCAGGAAGCAACTCCTCCTGCACATGTTTAGGGATGTTAAAGAGACAATCAAGACATGGTATTTTAGCTGCAAAAGGAAGAATGTAAAGAAACCTGGTCCCAACACTTTGCGGAGATGGTGTCAGCATCGGCAGCAAACCATCCTTCCATGCGGCACAAGTACCACTGAAGTACATTGTGTGCAAGCCCCTCTAACCTCAACTCTGGTTTCCTTGAAAACACAATTGAGAAAGCCTTAGATATTGACATATCCGCCTCTTGCTCATCCCTGACTTTATTGATCTGGATTTGGTAAGGAAGAATCTAGTTAAGACTGAGTGTAGAACAAAGACTCACAAGCATCATAATATGATGTAATAAAAGAATAAAGGTTGATAAAAAAAAAAGAACAAAAGCAAATGAATGTGAGGGACAAATACCTCTTCCAAAATCTGCTCAAAAGTTATGCCAACCTCTGTTACCAACTCTTGAGGAACTTGTTTGCCATCCATATCAAACAAAGCATAGCTGCCGAAACAAAGAATTGCACAGAATAAAAATTATATTAAAAAAAATGTAGGATTAAGATTAGGTATATCCGAATTGTTGTACAATACACACCTCTCAAGATCATGATCATACAAGACCGAATTGTCACCACTAGTACGATACAAGGGCAGTCCCAGCCTCCCAATTACTGGTGCCAGAGGATTCTCTTTGCACACTCCGTGTAGCCTGGAACAAGAATGCTACAGCTTTAGCAAAGGTAACCAAGAACTCAAAAACATCAAAAAGATCAAAAAGATTACCATGATGCACCAAGATCAACAGGAAAACCGAATGAGTAATCAGTGTGAACTCTTCCACCAATCCTATCACGGGACTCTAGTACCACAACCTAAAAAAAACATGAGAAAGTGATGATCATCATCCTAAACGAATCCAAGTTGCAATATACAGTTTCCAGGGGATATACAGACCTGAAAGGAAGCATCTTGAAGAGTACGAGCAGCAGAGATTCCACCAAAACCACCTCCAATAACTATCACAGAAGGCGACCTTGTCTTCATCCTCCCACCAGCTGAAAAGCAATTAGCTGTGATAATATTTATGAAACAAGGACGAATCAACGATCATTCAAGTCCAATAAATTAACGATTTATAACCAAAAAAAAAAACGTGTGACAATTCTAGCTACGGTAACACCTACACATCGTCAAAAGATGACTAGACAATAAAAACAAACAACGAGCCCACACACAACATATCTTGTGGCAATCAGCAAATACAGCCAAAACACGAAGACACCACAAAGGGAATCAAATCACCGACGGAGAAATCAACACGAGGGCAAAACTAATAACCGAGAAAATTTAAAAACTCTCTTTTTTATTACAGAACCCACACTTTTATTACAGAAGCCAAACTTTTTTTTTATTTATTACAGAAGCCAAACTTTTGTTACAGAAGTCATCTAGATTCCTCGTATATTCAGACACGCAAAAAAAAAAAATGATCGACAAAGGTGAAAATAATACAATACCTCTGCGGATTTGACGATCAGAGTTTTTCCTCGACTCCATGATTTTTTTTCAATTGATCAAACGATTAGAATTACGATTACTATTATTATTATTATTGTTACTATTAGAAGGAAGCTGAGGAGAAAAATGAAGGATGAAGATAAGAAGACAAGTCGTAAAGTGGCTCGATATCGATGATGAAAAGATCAGGCTTCCAAACAAATTCATGCGATTTCTCTCTTTCTTCACAATTCTCTCCCTCCTGATTCTGTTTTTTTAATTTATTTTTTCACTCTGCCTGCTCAAACCGATCAGTATGAACGTAGATCGGTGATGATCGGAGAAATCTGATGCGTAATTCAAGCGAAACAATCGGGAGAGAATATCAAAATCGCAGAGATGAGAAAAGAGAGAGAAAGTTTCAAGGAGAACAAAAAAAAAGAACAGAGGCTGCTAGAGAGAGAAAAGGAGACAGGTTTAATTTGGCTTTCGAGTTCCTGAAGTCGAGAAAAGTAGGTTGGGTTGCTTTATAATGGTCACTTATCAATTTTTTTAATATTTATCAGTTAAAATTTAATAATTATCAAAAAGATGAAGTGATATTAAGTAAAATTTATCAGTTAAAATTTTGCTCCTTAGTTTACTGATTGATTATCCATGAATTGTGAATCTATATAACGACAATATGTAATGTTATTGATTAAAAAGTAATATAGTTATATAAAATTATACAATTTTAGAAAAAATAATTTGTCAGTTTGAAGTAGTTAATTGCCAATTAGTGGTATTATAATTAGTCTACTTACATAAAAACTATAAAGTGAGAATAATAAGTTATTGACACTAGTATATGATATGTTATCGTTTTGAATATTTTAAAAAGGTTATTATAGTTAAATATTATGGTCATTTTAATGAGTTGTTTGATAAAAATATTAATAATACGTTATTTAGTATTAACTATAATATATACATTTTCTATACAAATTTGGTTACCACGGTTCAACTTGCGAGATATGGGTTTTGAGGATGTGATGGTTTTGGATGATAGCGCCTTGTTTCATTAGACTAGATATAAACTTATGCTAGGTATGTTGGAAAAAAAAATTAATCAACGCATTACGCATGCAATGTAATGAAGATGTTGAATTAAGGTGGCTTATTTAGAATCAAAGCTAAAAAGAGTTCTAATATATACACCGACCAATATTGTTTTTTTACAGCCGTTAACTTTTAAAAGTTATGAAGTTGAAATTCTTTTTTGCGTATCTCATTTTGGCACGTTTGATAAGTTACTCAGCTTATTGATCAAAGTGGTCCAGAAGGGCTGACGTGTAGTGAAACAATACGTTCGAATCAAAAGTGAGAAAACGTCAGCTTTTTTGTTTGAATCGTACAAATAATAAACATTTAATTTCTACTGTTAAAATATATAAATCCGAAGAGAAAAATATACAAAGGAAATTGTCTTAGACGCTTCTAAATGATTTAATACGATGTTGGTAGTTATGATTCTGGTTAGAATTGAAGACAAACATTTACAATAATCCTGCCACGTTGAATGTTTTGACCTCCGTTTAAAATTTCAAACATCATAATACAAAATATATCAAAACAGTTGCTATATCCTTTAGTATGTGATTTTCTATCGAACGTCATTGAATATGAAATAGAGAATATACCTATAAATTAGTGTGTGATACTAATTACTACTAATATATACACCGGACGGAGCCACATTGATTTTTTTTTTAAATGAAAGTCATACAAACGGACATATGAAAAGTTAATTTCATTGTGTATCTAATTTTACGCTTATTATGACTCTTAACACAAAACACAAATGCATGGTACAGTTGAGGTTTCTAGAAGCTGTCAATGGATACATGTTTGTAGTCAATTCCAACTGGTACAACAAAGGGGTAAATAAGTCACGGGCATAGTGTGCAAAGCCATCGTTATACAAACATTCAATCCTCTCCAAATCGTATAACTCACATGTGCGCCATGATAAACTCATATTTGTAAAGCATACCATTTTCTTTATTCCATTCCCATATACTCCTGAACAGTGTCTTTTTCTTCCTAGAACAAAAAGTCAATAGGTCACAGTAAAATTAACTTAAAGACGGTCTTGGACAACTCCTGGTTATGTAGATGTGTTGGAAGATTTAAGTATTGATTATTTCGAAACTAAAATCCAAACCCGCAGGTTGTTCTTATGATTACATACATATAGAAGTTCAGTTTGTACACTTTGTGGGAAAAGGAGTTAAAGCAATCGGTGAACATATCAAACAATGTGATTTATTCAGCTAACATTTTTTCAAATAAACAATGCACAAGAAAATATCTAAGATATTTTACTCAATTATTGCTAAAATGGATTCTTACCAGTGGAGCACATGACTAAAATCCTAAAATGTCGATGTTTGATAAATGACAGATGACATTCATTGGAAACTGCTCCTTCACATGTGAGACTTGCCTTTTCCATCCCTATAATTAAACATTCGGCAAAAAGAAAATAAAAGCATATCTTACGAACAATATGACGTCATACAACATTAACAAGTTATCAAACTCCGACCAGATCTCTATCTCTATGTACTTCTAAGAAGAGCTTGTGTTTGATTATGTTTGATCATAAAGCATAGCTTGTGTTTGATTGATTAATAATCATAAGTATGCATTTGATAGTGGAATCCTAGCTAGATATAATTTCTTTGAGCTTTTTTCTAACATCAGATATAGTTTCTTTGATCAAAAACGAAATGTATGTTATGATGGTATAGCCACTTATCAAGAAAACAATTCTACGGGTATGATACGAGGTAGTGGAAAATATTTTCAACTACTTAGACAAATCCACAGTTACGATTTTATCTTTTGATTTTATCAGATAATAAACCCATACCAAAAGATACCAAACATGTATTTTACTTTTAAAGGTTCTACAGAATTACAAAAAGCTCATGTCATTTTGATAAAAATTACACGTTACATAAACTCGCATATACAGAAAATAACGTTTTAATCATGTTCATAAGGTTATCTAAATAAATAAACCAAAAAGAAAAGAAAAGTGCAACGTCAGTTTTGTAGCTCTAACGAGAACCGTCGGTTGTCTTCGTCGGCGCAGACGGTTGTTGACTTTGCTGTCCCGCCTGAGAACCAAATCTCAGCATCGCCATCGGCTGCGTATAATATCAAACCACAACGTGTCAAATCATCATAAGTCGTTTAGCAGTTAGCACTAAAGCAGACGACGTCGTTGATGCTCAATAACACTCAAGTAAATAGTCTACGTCGTATGAGCCTTACCTGAGACGCAGCCTGCATCTGTGGGAATACGCCAATGTATCTATCAAACCGATTGGAGAAAACTTGGTTTTGTACCGGGTTTTGACAAACTATACCGGGATTGTTCATAACCGGAAATCGAGGCAGCTGTACCGGGCTCTGCATCTGGCGGATGAACGGCTGAGGTTGTACGTCAGGGAGCATCATCGGAGCTGTCGCAGCAGCAGCCATTCCATTCCCCATCCACATAACTTGAAGTTGTAACTTAAGTGACTTCATGTAGTCTATGGCTTCGTCCAAAATGGATGCTTTATCGGTCTGCAAAAAAAAAAAAAATTAATAGCAAGTTTTTCAATTTAATCAATCAATCTCCGTATCATATTAAAAAAACTTACTTTAGTGCTAATGTTCAAAAAAAAAAACTTACTTTAGTGCAGTGAGGTATTAGTTCTTGCAAAGCCTTCATTCTCTCATTGATCCTATCTCTTCTCCTCTATTTTAATTAACACATAACAGTTTTATATTTCTTCTCTTTGTCCAAATATACAATCTACTAACATTAATTACTATATATATATCATACATAATTTTGATCAAAAAAATATATATATCATACATAATTATATATAGCTTTTTTTGACAAAAGTAATTATATTTAGACGAACCGATGAAGTACCCTTTCGGAGAGATTATGAACTTCAGCTGCTCGACTCCTGCGCGTTGATCCTGATGGTTGGTTCGATTTGTTACCTATTACCTGTAAAACGTTTCAAGAAATATGAGCAATGTAAACCAAATAAAACATAAAAAAAATATGAGCAATGTACGGAAACACGTTTCAAGAACTTAACATTATGAGCTAAAAAATAAAACATACATCTGACTGAGACACATATCCATCAGTGTCTATTATATGTTTTCTCTTACGGTCTGTTGTAATGCTTTGTACGCCAGCCATTTCTTTGATGTTCTTGCCAAAGCTGCAACCAGAGGAGCCACCTGATGATGAACCTGCGTTATGGTAAAGCCTTTCATTGACAGTTTTGCTCCGATCATGACGCATTGAGACATCAAGATTGTTATGAGATTGGCTGCTTCCGCAATGGCTCGGTCCAACGGTCACCACCGAGTATTGTTCCTTTCCTAGTTCTTTGACACTTGATGATGAATTCGTTAACCTAAACTTAGGAGGAGGCATGGCCTGATCTGGAGGGTCAGGACCGGCCTCGTGCTTAACCGTCTCTGGGGCTGGTCTCTCCAGGGGATTACCGGTTGAGAAGAAATGAGATGAGAAGCCGTCGGTTATGAATTGGTCTTCATATGGAGGGTATTGTAGCCAAGAGACGGTTTCTTGATCGTCAAGAAATGTTTGGGATCTTAGGGTTTCTTGATGATGATCATGTTTCACAGTTTGGGCTTGGGTTTGCTCTCTGTTAGTTTGGCTCTGTAGAACCACTTGCCCATCTCGCCATAACAACTCTACTAGTTCATCTTGTGGCCTACAAATATATACACTCAGGATACTATTATATAGATTTTTCAAAAAGATGCAAAATGAATAGTTAGATTAAACATAATATACCTTAAAGGTCTCCTATTGTTGGACAAATTGTAATTCTCCTCAAAATTCCAACCTTGATGTTCCATGTCAGATCTCTGAGAGAATTATTTTATCAACCTCAAATAAGATGCATAAATGAACAGAGATAATCTGATTTCAAAAAGGTGAACAGAGCTAATCATGACTTATGATTAAGAGATACAGAGAAGCATAAAGTAGGGTTTTATAATATCAACTCCAGTAGTTTATAACACTAATCATTATCTTAGAAATAATTAAGATTATAAAAACAGGAACATGTGCTCATTCTCCTGTTACACATTTTTAATATATTCCAACAATATAGGAAGGATCAAAGAAATAGTTTTTTTTTTTTTTTTTTTTTGAAAAAGGGCTTTCATATTAAAAAAAACGATAAATGTTACAAGATAAGACATGAGTCTTATAGTTTGATAAAGTTTGCATGAAAAGATTGAATCTCAACCAATGAAACAACCAAAGTTGAGACTAGAATAACCAACACCGTAATGAAAGGCAATAACTAGTGATAAGAACCACGACCGCGGCGGCCACGCTTCCCTCTCCCTCGAACCGTCTTCCATTCCATGTCTTGGTATTTGCTAGGGGGTTTTGTTTCCCTCCCACCTCTTGTCAAGCTGAGCGAGCTAGAAGGCTCAGTCCCATCTTCATCCACTCCCACATCTCTTGACCCTTTGAACTGAGCAGGGCTCTCAAATGCAAAGGGTGTATGTGTTGTGGCTTGAGGACCAACGACTAAAGTTTCACTAACCTCAGTGTTGGTAACGGTTGATGGAGATGACTCCATAATAGATGCTGCAGTGGGAGTAGGTTGTGAATCTACTAAAGTGGGTAAAGTGGGGATAAAGTTTGGCGAGGCAGTCGGGTTCTCCTGTTGAAGGGTAGGAGTAGCTTCTAGTTCAGATAAGAGACCTTCAATCTCTATGGTATGTTTCTCAGGCTCATGGGCACCATCATCTTTAGTTTGAAGAGAAGTTTTTCCACTAACATGTAGATCATTTTTCTGGATAGTTGGTACAGAGTATTCAACATTATCCTTTTGCTGCATAACAGTATCAATATCCACAATAGGAACATCAGAGCTAGTGTCTTGCGAGGTTGATGCGGAGATAGAAACCTGAGCAGTGGAAGAAGGTAAGAGACACCTCTTTGCTTTGTGTCCTAGATTACCACACCTTTCACACATAGATGGAATCCATGTGTATTCAACATTAACAAGGAAGATGTTACCTTGCTTATCATCAAGGGCAATAAGCTTTGGAAAGTCTCTGTCCAGCTCCATCTCAACTAAAACCTTTGCCTCGCCCATACTAGTAGGATCAAGTCGAGGTTTGTGAGTAAGAATCGGTTCTCCAAGTCCGGAAGCGACATGACTTATTCCTAATCTTGAGTAGCAACAATCCGGAATGTTCTTCAAATTGGCCCAAACCGGAAGCGTGGAGATTTCAGGAATTTTGAAGGAGCCTTCTGGGGTCCATGGCAGTACAAAAAGTAAGCAATCATCTATGTGCCACACTCCACGCTGAATAACCCATTGCCGAGTAGGTTGGTGTGGGATATGGAACATGAAAGATGAATCACCAAGCTTCTTACAACTGATCTTACAACTTCTTCCCCAGATTCTATTCACCACAGCATGTACTAAACCACCTGGCGGTAGAGCACATTTATGGAACTTACCAATGATATACTCATCCTTATTCTCTGGACCTAGCTTAAGGACTTTCGAAGGAATAGATACCTCAGGTGTGCCATCTAGGCGGTAAGTTGGTGTGGCAGCCCGGTAGAGATTTCGCGATTGAGGGCTTAATCTTGCAGCCCATGGGAAGCGGAGTCTCCCATCCGCTTTTAGTTCCGGCGGTGGTAGCTTTTCAATCGGAGGCTGGAGAGTACGGGATGGATACTTTCCCTTAGGTTGCTTGTTTAAGATCTCGTCATTCAAAGTCGGCCAGAGAGTGGCTAATTGATTCCCGACAAATGCAGGATCATAGTCTCGAGGAGTACTAGGGTCGGGAGGAGTGGCCGGAGGTTTGAAAAAAAGAGGTTTAGCCCATGATCCCAAAGAAGGGACAAATTTTTCTGATGCTTGGACCCTGCTATCATCGTGAGAGTGTGAGCCAAGGGTCTCGGACGGAGCTTGTTGAGACGTCGGGACATCGCTGGTTACTGCATTGATGGAGATAACCGAAGCCAGAGACGGTGGCGGAGTATCACGTACTTGAACTATAACAGCTTCTGAGGTCAGCGGAGGAACCACAGTTTCAAGCAGAGAGGTTTCGTAAGACGCCACTAGAGGAGCAGAGGAGGTCAACAGTAATTGATTGGTAGTGTCAGACTGAAGAGTACTGGTGATAGAGAGAGAAGCTTTCTCCATTGTTACTCTCACATCAGTTCCTAGAGGAGTTTGAGTTTCAGAGATCTCCAAACCTTCCAGACATTCCGTAGCCGTTGATGGAAGTATCGGCAGAGACAACGAACGCATCAGCGACGATGGCGTAGTCGAACCATCAATCACTGGGTCCATGGCGGGGAGAAGATAAAGAGGGGGTAGAGGAGAAGACAAGTCACCACGAAGTGGATAGACCTACCGGCGACGACTCACTGCGGCGAACTCGTCGAATTTAACGGCGTGAGTAAACTAGGGATTCGCTTTTACGTTCGCTGGTTTTTGGGGGCGCGTGGTTTACAATTCTCTTTCCACAACAACAACATCATTTCAAAGAAATAGTTAATTTAGTAGAGATGAATAAAAGAAAGAAACAACAACTGATTCCAAATATAACAATATCTTCTGAAGCCAAAAGACCGTATTAGAATACTTACCAGATTTGGAAAGTTTCTGGCCGAATCAGAAGTTGAAGAAGATCGAAACCTGATTAATGGAAGTAGAAATTCCACACCAGAATTTTCTCTTTCCTCTCACTAGCTTTACGTGATAAAACTAAATATTAGACATTGTTAAGAAACTCTCATAAAACATGAAAGAAACAGAGAAGAAGCAGAGAGGAGAGAGAGAGAGAGAGAGCAAGGTTCTTTACTTCTTTTGGTAAAGACAGAAAGCGACAGGAGTATAAAGACTTTAAAGCCAGATAGAGATATTACAGCGAAGGAGATAATGATTCTGTAAGGACAACAGTACTGTAACCTTTAAGAATGAACGCCACGTGGCAAGTTCTGGGACATTATGTTGGATTCAATGGGACCCACAAGTGGAGATCTTCTTATTTAGCGATGAGATCTATTGCTAGATTTCTAGAGGTGCTTTCTGATCTGTACCTTATCTGAAAAGAACTCTGCAAACAATGATTTGAGGGTGGATTTGTCAAATCACAACTCCTATGACTTCTTTCTCTGCACATGATTTGTGTAAGATGACGTTTTATTCTTCACTATCCAACAAGTTAAATTACGTTTTTTTTTTGTCATATACGATGTAAATTAAGGTCGGATTGTTATCAGAGTTCAATGTTCTATTGAATTTGAAGCAGACAAGTCTCAAGAAATTGTCGGGAAAAAACCTTTGGTAACCTTTAATATTTTTATATCATTTACCTATGGAAAAAAACTAGTGTTTCAACTTTCTCTATTGATTCATGACTTCGTATCGTTTTGCAATTAATTATGTTGTCGTAATACCAATTAATCGTGGACCGTCGTGCCTACTGGTAATGGACCACATCCCCACCGGAGTCTCGGACTCTATTTCCAACATCAGCACATTAGTTATACTCCATGATTTTTGTTTTTCTTTAGTAAATGCATGTCATTTTCTCTTAATTGTACCGTGAACATAAAATCTTAATCAATCTCTAGCAATAGGCCTATCTAGCAACATGCTTTCAAAATCTTTTAGTATTTTAATATGAAATCAAGATTTCTTCCATTTATTAAGATTGAAAGAAGAGATGCTTTCCTATCGATGAAACAAGGAGGATATATTGTATAATAGTTTAGGTGAAACCCTAAGAGAGAAAATGAAAGAAGATAATAAGGAATATATTTTATATTTGAATATGGATTTGTATATATCGTAATACAATTCAAACTTGTGATAGCCAAATAAACGACCGATAGTAATAATAACATAGCATATTAACATATATAGAATAGTGTAAGTGGTTTATAAAAAAAAGGAAAAAAAAATAGTGCAAGCGGTCTACTCCGTACGTTTGTTGTCTTGAAGTGCAACAGTGATGGAGCAGGGAAGAAGGATAAACGCACGTGGAAGTGGATTGTGCTAGATTTTGAGCTAGGAACCCCTCAGAGATCTCTGAGATATGGTTTGGAACTAAATTAAGCAATATTAAGGCAGTCCTCAAGTTTTCAAACAGAAAGTTAGTGCAAATGGGCAATGGAGAGTGTGATGAAGCTCTGGGAGTCACTCATGTTTTGTTTGAGACGCATGCTGAAGATGATATATCATCAATCAAGTCACCGGAACTATGGCCTTCTACAATGGTTATTATCTAAGATAATATATGTGACAATTCACCAGTCGAATTAGCCTTATAAATTATGGCCAGTCATCGTAAAGGTAGTTGTATAAAATTCATCTAGGTTTTATAACAATGGTTTCGACGTAATGGGCCTATGCGTGAAGCTCATTAATCTAAGCTTAAGTATACGAAAGGGCCCAATATCTTCGGGGAAAACAAAAGATGAAGAAAATGCAACCACGTTAGTAGGCAGTGTGAAACCTTTGAGGCAATAGCGGCTGCCTGCGTGGAAGCATAGAATAGACGGTTACTCTCTTCCAGACATGAATATACCAACGGCTAACGTTTCTTACGTTATAACTTGCAGTCTTTCTAGTTTTGATTGTTGTTTATTTTTTTTCTCTGTTCGAATATGAACATACTCTTTATAGAAACCTGATACTGATAGATCCCATTCAGTGTTTGTCTCTTTTCCATGTCGAAGAAATTAAAAAAAGTCATGGAGTTGAAAATTTGGATATTATGTTTCTTTGACTCTCTTCCTCCTTTGAAAAGTTATTAGTTATTTTGATTTTTTTTGAAACTTATTTATTTATTTTGATATTTACCCAAGATGATCAATGTATTCGTACTAAGATTGTTGCAGGCACCTTCTATTATTTGTATCTTTTATTGAAAATTTATGATAAGATTCAACAGTCAAATGCTAGACTTTGAATGTTATATTCAAATGGTAGCAAAGCTAAGTTATTGTCTGTCCTTTAAGTCATTAACTTTGATAATTTATTTCTCCTTGCTGTGGTTTTAACCTTCATCTGGGGCGGATCGCAACCAACCCTTATAAATTTTTTTTATGTATTATACATAGTAGCTAATCACAAATAATTAATATCATTTTTTTTTTGATAAGTAATAATTAATATCATGCAGACGTCATATTTACTTCACGCATGTTTAAAACTGATAACTAAGTTTTGTGAAAAACCAAAAAATTAAGATTGTTCTCATATTTGTTGTCGATAGAAATGTTATCAAGTTGAACTGGTTTTTAATGTTTTTGTCGATAATTTTCACTAGCTTATTTGGTGGGGAAGCAACTCTTTCGTATCTAGGACTTTTCTTCTCTCTTCATATAGTATGAACTGTGGATTGAATTCAACATATCAAGTCAGAAATTAAGAAGAATGGTCCATGTGTTTTAGCAAAAAAAAGAAGAATGGTCCATGTGTGGATATGTGAGTAGATAGGTGATTAATGATCAGTTTGTCGTATTTCTTCCCTGCAAGAAAACTCTTGTGGGTTTGTCCACCATACATACTAATTATTGAATATTTGAATTATAACAAAAAACTAGTACATCAAACTTCCTTTAACTATCTAGCAAACACTTTGGAATGCAGAATTTGATGATAGGAGAATTGTTATTATTTAATACATTTGGTTACCGACGACGTTTGTGTTTGGCTCCCCGGCTATCAAAATGGTTGAGTCTACATATGAAGCATATTTAAAAGTTATATGTTGGTTCGTATGAGTGCGTATCTTATTTTTAAATGTATTTACATCTTTTCGACAGTTTGGAAATCTAGAATATGGTCATACCACGTGAATCACCTATACGTATACATATTGAACTTACGGTTTTATTGATAACGTAATATAATCACTGTGTATATATACGTAACAACTATGGATAACGACATGTTTGAATTTCGATAATATTACATCATTACTATATAATTTTCTTTTTGTCAGCAATATTACATCATATATAATTAGTTTGTTTAATCGTATCATATATATAGTTGCAATCAACAATCTAATTATTTTCCATTTTCCCTGGACTTTTCTGCATACCAACAAAGACGACATCGACATTTAGATTATAAACTGCCCACTCCACATAACACCTATGTTCGTTTCGTTACTAAATTAATATACAAAACCATCTAAAATATTCTATATTTTTGAGAGATATTATTTTTTGGTCAAATGAAAGAATATTACTTAATACAACCTTTTGAATACATGTTTACAACTAACACAATACTATTATTTGATACAACAAGAAGAAAACTTTAACTAGTTTTAGAAAGAATACATACAAATATTTTAACACTAAACTAGATTTGGACCCGCACAACCGTGCGGGTATTAATTTTCATGTTTATATATATATTACATAATTAGAATATATTTTTAAAGTTACTTATATATTTAAATGTTTATATATAACTATCTTAAATATAACAATTTGATAGTTTTCATGCTGTAACTTAATTGATTATTTCAAATCATCACATATATTTGGTATTTTTTATTTTATATATTTTAAAATTATTTTTTATTCAATTATTATGATCCTGATCCGTAATTCAAAGCGCTAGATTTCCTTTATCAGTATTTATTATGTTTATTCATTTAAGATAATAACTATATATATATAAAAGTTTAAGATAAGTTAATTTTACACGTGAATTATCTAATTTACTAATGTTAACTCGTTCTACCAACATATTATATTTCTAGCATAAATTTTTAATGTTTGTCAAAATAAAATATATTAATTTATCAATTTAAAATAATTTTATCATATTTAGTTAAATACAATTTTTTATTTTAAAATGATAGAACTATAAAATAGTAAAATTTGATATAATGTTTTTCATTTTATAAAAGATAACTGATTATTTGTATAATAACATTAATATATAATAAAATATATATATTAATGTATAATAACATTAATTTTATTACTAATTACAAAATTAGAGAAACTATTTATATACATTTTTGATAATTAAGATATTGTTATAACGTTTTTCAACACATTTGTTAAGAAAATTAAATATTTATATTTATATTTTAAATTAAAAGATATCAAATTATATTATGTTTTCAGCAGTTAAAAGATTATATATTAGCATTAAGGAAATACATTTACTACAAATTTTAAATGATGATTCAAATAAAAATATCACACATGAATCAAGGTGAGTTTGTTAACCAATCCGGGTTTTTAGGAGTCAATGTTATATTAGGAATGATATTATTAATTCATATTATTAGTAATAAATGAATGATAACTGATTTTTAGGGAGGGTCAATTTTGTTAAAAAATCATACATGAATCAAAGTTGTGACTTATGTTTTAATATATAAGATTAGTATATATTATAATATATATGTGTCTATCAATATTTAAAACATAATAAGCTTACTGTATATTTTTTTTTCATTGAATAGATTGTTTCATACTTTCACATGTATTTGTATCTTCTTCTATATATATATTTTCGGATTATTATTTCATTATTAAAATCATAACTATATATATAAAGATTAGTAAAATATTTTTTTATTGTCATATTCAAAGATATTGTAATATTTCACAAATTTAGAAAGTTTTTAAGAAATTAAAATTTTCGTTTCAAAGATTTATATTATCGAGTAAATAATTAAGCATTTAATTTTTGTTTAGTTTTTAAAATAAACTATATAGTTTAAAATTTGTTTTCATTGGTTTAAGGTATTAAAGATTAATCATTGTTATATAATATGATTTTTGTTATTTAACAAAAAAAATCTTTTTAATTTTAAAAGTTGACTTCAAAAAATATTTAAATATTCAGCATATAGAGGTATAGTATTACAACATTAAATTATATTTATTTTATTTATACTATATATAAATCCAATGGATCATCTATTGTTTAAATTTAATTATTGATAGCCCAATAAAAATTTCTTGTAGGCCCAAAATTTAAATGATAAAATTAGATATTAAATGTAACATGACTTTCTAGGAATAGGTTCATTAAATCCATTTTTTAAAAAATCACACATGAATCAAGGTTGTGACTTCTCTTTTAATATATAAGATAAAATAGTTCTATGCTTTGTGGTTTATGTTTCTCTGGCTATAAATATACATTTGTTAAGAATCATAATATGTATCATTCAAAATAAGCGCATATTCAAATTTTAGCAAAATAAAAATAAAAAATAAGAGCACATTGTTTTTAAATCACAAAGACCATAAGATACAAATATTGATTAATAAACAGATATTAATGTAAAAATTTATCGAATAAATAACTTTTAAATAATCATCATGACTATAGCCGTAAGAGCTACTGTTATATACGTTTTTTTTAACTGAGCTTAATATTTGGCTGAATTTATAATCGTAATATTTAATTACTGTCCGCTTTCATTAAGGTGTGTGTATAATAATAGTCAAAGTCATTCGTAATTGACCAAGCACCAGTTGAACGCCACAAAATAATCATTAAAATGATAACCCTTTACCTATATATATATATATGTATGGAAAACCTTTATTCATAGAGACATGATTGGTGATATAAAGAGATCGATGTAGTGAAGATGAGTGGTGAAGGTAAGGATCACGAAGAAGAAGATGAAGCAAAACTTCCTGGATTCAGGTTTCATCCCACTGACGAAGAGCTTTTAGGGTATTATCTTCGAAGAAAAGTAGAGAACAAACCCATCAAACTCGAACTTATCAAACAGATCGATATCTATAAGTTCGATCCTTGGGATCTTCCAAGTAAGTTTCTATATTGGATCACCCTCGTTTTCTCATTTCTTTCTCAAATCATAGGACACTAGTAACTACTAACTAGTGGTATCTTATATGTCAGAAAGGATCAAAACGATACAAGAAAACAATTAATATACCTAATATATACATAATTAGGTAAAATAACAAATAGATCTTTTATGCAGACATACATAATTTATACTGTATTTTTCATGAAGGTGACATATTAATCTGAAGATTTATTGTGGATTTTATTAGGAGTAAGCAGCGTTGGGGAAAACGAGTGGTACTTCTTCTGCATGAGAGGCAGGAAATACAAGAATAGCGTTAGACCAAACCGAGTCACCGGTTCAGGTTTCTGGAAAGCCACCGGTATTGATAAACCGGTTTACTCAAATCTTGATTGCATTGGCCTAAAGAAGTCTCTAGTTTACTATCTTGGTTCAGCCGGTAAGGGCTCTAAAACCAATTGGATGATGCATGAATTTCGCCTCCCATCTACCGCAAAATCCGAGTCGCCAACTCAACAAGCAGTAAGTTTAATCCGGTTTATGTAACCAAGAAGAGTATGCATCATGCTACACCATCTTGTCCATTTTTTAGTGAGATACTTTTCCTATAATCGTGGTGTTAAATACTTTAAAAAGTCAGTCACAAATGCACATTTCCATACGATGTATTGATCACATATTCTTTTTCCTGAAAATGGGGCCAACTTTTATTAAAATTTAAAACTAGACTCTAGAAAGTTTTATATTTAAAAATACAATCATGAGAACAAATATCAAATTATTTAAAAATACATGAAAATGTCGACAATAGACTAATTATTGTTTCCTTTAATACCGTTTGATGGAATATACTTTGTGCTAAACTTTGGTATAATAATGTGTCTATCAATCAAAATCATAATAATCCATTAGTTTAATGTACTTTTCTTTGATTTTTTTTATAAAATTAAAAACCATAATATAAACGCATCATGCAATCATAAATTGCTTTCAGATATTACAGTTGAAAACCTTTTTTTTGATGGGTCCGTGACCCGTCTTGTTTCCACAGGAGGTGTGGACACTATGCAGAATCTTCAAACGAGTCACACATCATCGAAACCCAACCATCCTACAACCAAACCGTAGACCGGTTATCACCTTAACTGATTCATGTTCGAAGACGAGCAGCTTAGATTCCGATCACACTAGCCATCACGTCGTAGAATCCTTGTCCCACAAGCTACATGAGCCGCAGCGTCAGCCACAGACGCATAATCCTTATTGGAACCAACTTACTACGGTTGGTTTCAATCAACCGACATATACTTGCCATGATAACAACTTGGTTAATCTCTGGAACATCAACGGTGAAGATTTCATCGGAAACGCAGCAAGTTGGGATGAACTTAGATCAGTTATAGATGGAAATACTAATCACTTGTAATAACTTTTCTATCTCCTAGTGTGGGAGATGTGTTTCATGTTGATTTTGTTCTCATTCAGAACCAACTCGGATCCTGTTTTTTTTTCTTCATGTTCGATACTACTGATATTATATACATATCAATAGCCATGTTGTTCAATAAAATACATATTATATATATATATATATTATAAATTAGTCTGAATCAATGAGAAGACAGCCTATAGAAGAAGAAATGTGTTCTAACAGCAAAGAAAAACACAAATATAATCAGTTTCTGTGTTCATTTGAATTCACAAAACAGTTGGATGAAACAATCTAACAATACGCAAAACTAATAAAAATTGTAGTAAAACTACTCGATTGCAGAATGATAAGCAATGGCAAGCCAAAAGCACCATCGAGGCTCACCAAATCTGTAACATAGACTGGGAAGTACATGAAGAAATATAATCACCAGGTAAAACTCATGAACTTCACTTATTATGTTTTGAATGTTGGCTCATTGTCTTGTCACTTACTTTTAGACTAATTTGGTTTACTATGCATTTGGAAAGAGTACACAAGCTAACACATGAAGATCCTATTGTCTTTCATTCCCTATGTTCTTCCTATTCAAATAACAAGTAACACATATATAGAACCAAGACTTGAAAGAAAGGATTATGTTCATTGTTTGTATACATACTTAAGGAAAGAGTTGAACATAGCCAGTTAATATAGCAATCGCGAGGATCAACAAAGGTGGAAGGATAACAAAGGCGCCGATAGTAGCAAAGAAAACAGAGTCATTCCTCTGAGAGACCTCGTTAAGGTAGCTTTGCCTCTTGATGTTCCTTTTCTGAGAAGTGGTTAAGAACTTAGGACTCACTTTCTTCAAGTTCTTCCCCAAGGGGATGGTGAAATCATCATCCCTGTCACCAACAAGCCCAGCCAATTGTTCACGAACAGTGGAACCCCTGAAGCTACCACCACCATCACTCAAGTAACCTGGTGAATTCATATAAAACCCTAACTGAGTCCACAATTTGTTAATTAAGAGTAAATGGTAACTATACTCAGTATCCAGCTTATTTTTCAATACCAAATTAATATCTAAACATTTAAAAAATCGAAATTCTGACACTGTTTAACTAACAACTTTTTAACGAATCCTAGCTAAATTTGTTAGTTTTACTGTATATCGATTTATTGTATTAATTCAATAACTCAAGCCCCCCAAGAATAAAAGTATCATGTTTAATACTACCAAACATATGTTTCGATATTCAATTAATATTTAAACATTTAAAAAAAAACACCCAACTAAACTAACTATGTTTTAACCAGTTTTGTAGTGTAAATTCTCGATTTATTTTATTAATTCAATAACTCAATCCCCCAAAAATAAAATCATGTTTAAGACCAAACATATGTTTCGATATTCAACTAATATCTAAACATTTAAAAACCCGCCCAGCTAACTATGTTTTGTAGTGAAAATTCTCTATTAATTTATTTTTATTAATTCAAGAACTAAGCCTCAAGAATAAGTAGCAGGCGTGTACCGTCGCTTGTGGAAGTAAGCTGTTCGAGAAGATCTAACTGTGTGCGTACTGATGATGATGAAGAACCTTCAGTGAAACGAATCCAAGGGTTATCAGAAGAACTCAATTTTGACATAACGAATCAAGGATCAAACAGTAGAGAAGGAATTGTTTACCGGAGGAAGAAGGATCGTTGTCGTTTTCGGTGACACCGCTTTGGCTACGGTCAGAACGGAGGCGAGGAGGAGAGAGCTGGAGAAGGAGGTGTCTCTGTTTTGATCGAGATGATGATGAAGAAGAAGAAGGGTTCGAGATTGAGTGAAGAGAAGCGGGGAAGAGATGCAAGGCCATCATCTGAGAAAGGCTCTCACACTTTCGGCTTCTTCTGAGATTCCAAGTTCCACATTTTTTTTTTCTCATTTTGTTTGAGAGGTCAAGAAAATTTTGAAATATTACTTTTGGAAAACTTAGGGAAATGACTCCGTCGGGCATCGAACCCGGGTTTCATAGACTAGCCCATTATTTTGTGTGTGTTTTTTTTTTATGTTTCAGAATTCTATTATGGTAAAATACACGTCAATAACACCATAAACTGTATGCAGATTTTTAATAAAAAATAAATAAAAGTAAACATTATTTCAATTTCTATATCTTTTTTTTCACCTTGAATAAACCTCTGAATTTAATTAATTATGAAAACTTGGGATGATATTACTTAGTGAGGATGAAGAGAAAGAGCATAACCAGAAAAGCATAGAGATTGTTGAAACCAAAGACGACACTCTTTCTACTAGTGGCACAGAGACTCACGTTACAAAAACTGAGAAGACCTGTGAATAAGAAGAAAGAGATGGGACGCAAAACTCTATTACACAAGGCTCTGAAGAAGAAGCTTTTTGAAATGCTCTGTTTCTCCTTAGCTTATTGATTGAATGATCACATACGTTTGATGTTTGTGGACAGATGGCAAAGAGCCTGTCGAGTCTTTAGTGATGCAATCTTTGGATTCGTTTTGTTGTTTTGATGAAAAGTATTTGTCATGTTTGAACGAATCAGTCAAAAGACATGTGTTGAAGATTTTTGTGAAGGGAGCCTAAGAGAGCTTATACAACACACTGCAAGTTAATCTTGATGAGCAACAAAGTCATGACAAAAGAGCAGAGACCTAATACATAATGTCCTGATTATAAAGGGGGCAAAATGAAAACAAACATTGAAGAAGAGACTTGTAGAAAGTGAGAGATGTCAGTCAATATGGCAGGCGGGGTACCGGATCCATCCACTGTGGGAGCACATATGGTGATCAAAGTCTAAATTATCCTTCTTCCTTGTCAACTGCCACCATTCTCCATCAGAGTTCTCACACTTGAGGTTCAGCTTCAGAACTTTCGATTTTCGACCCGATATTTCAACATAGATAACGTTTCCTTCTCCTGAAGTAGTCAAAGTTCTCCTAACGACGGGGCTGCTGCTATCCAGGACAGGGAGAGGTATAATCCGACACTCTTCTTCTTCTTCACCGTAAAAATCATGAGCTACAAGGACTACAGGAGGAGTCTCATCATCGTCCAGTCTAATCTCCCACACATAAAGCACCCCGTTGAGGTTCAAGTAATTGCATAAACCCGAGCGCTGGAGAGAAGAGGAGGAGCAAAGTTGCTTGAAAGTCCATGTCCCCCTGTCTCAGAAGAATACACACACATTCTCCCTTCATAGGTTCTTCTACCTCTACGAGGAATAGACTCAATCCTAACCATTTTGAAGCTTGAAACGACACCGTTAACAACACACGTAACCAATATCAAAGGTTTCTATATATATTATGGTTCTTTCACTTTTGTTTCTTCTTGGCTAATATCAAAGGTATTAACATTCTTTATTTGATTTCAAACACCAATAAGAGAACCAAACCTTTATTTGATTTTCATTCCATGAGAACGTAACCATTGGGATCATGGACTAACATTCTACTACTAGTACTACTAGCCGTGCGTTCTATATTCTGAGGAACTTTCTGAAAGACCTGCGCATGAGACTCAGCTTCTCGTTGAAACTTCTTCACCATTTCGTCAAGCTCTTGTTTTCTAATCTCCACATTCTCTTCTGCCTCTGGCTCCTTGAGTCCAAGGTAGAGTAAAGCTCCGACCACTAGAACAAAACCTGAGAAGAAAAGAATGGCTGAGAAAAGCGCAAAGGCTTGTGGAGAATCTGCAGCTCCTGGTATGCCGTCTACGTTTATCCCAAACAGACCGGTCACTATTGTCAGCAAAAGACCAACTCCTCCAAAGATTCCTAGGTTGTGTGTAACCGTCAGGCTTCGATCCTAATCAAGTAAATAGAATATTAAGTTAACTAATCAAGAAGACTTGGAGAGTTATGTACTTAAGGTTGTGTGTCTACCTGTAACCATGCTCGAACAGTGTTTTGCATGACGTCTTGGATAGTGAACAAGCGGCCACGGACTGCTTCTTGCTCATTGATCATATCGCGTGTGCTCTTTCTTATTCCTTCAAGCAAGTCTTTTGCTGTGTTGCCTTTTAGTTGCTGAAGCAGCTCGAACACAATCTCTTCTCTAGCATGAAGTGACCATTTCACCCGTATAACCTGAGACAAAGTTGAGAAACATAAAGAGTACTATCAACACTTATATGGAAGTAAACATAAACCAGATGATCAAACAAGAAAGAGAGCATTTACCTGGTTGGAAAGCCTTCTGATTTCTTGATTCAAGATTATAGTAAAAAGATTAAGATCCTCGTACATTCTCCTGTTGTCAAGAAAAAACCAAAAGTTACAATGCTTCATCAGTGTTAAGGAGTTGTTAAGCAATTAAGATAAGAGTAGGTTAAGTTGAAGTACTTGTTCATAAACATCAACTCAACTTCGTCTGCTGCACCAAATATATACTTCCTAAATAGCCTACATCAAAGAGATTATGAACCACCCAATGGTGAAGAATACTTTAGATCCAGGGAAGACAGTTACCTATCATCCCAGCGAGCAAGGCGGCATGCAAGATGTGCTATAAGTTCATGTACGGTTCTTGGAATGCAGGCTCCACCAGCAATTAGCATTTCCTGGTTAAGACAGTACAATGCATCAGAGCTTAAGACCAACAAAGATAGACCAAGACGACTGATTCAGATGAGAAGAACGAACCTGCACTTCTGTAATACCTAACACACTAATGTTCGAAGCAAACCCCTTAACATGTAACGCAGTCACTACAAAATTCTGTGACTGCCATGACCTCAAGACAATGGGAATGTCATCTTCTTCTATAAAAGGATCACCAGCTGATTGCCCCAACAGCTCAAACAACAGCCCACCAGCAACTCTTACAGGAACCTATTAAAAACTTAATCTACTTTTCAGCTACAATCCACATTACAAAGCAACATATTCAGATGTTTTGTACCTCGTAGAAGATATGTTTCATCCGTTCACTGATCAACTTGCTCTCGTCCCTTAGAGCCACGCTAACAGCCGGATGCAACCACTGCGCGTAACGCAGCCACAAAGAAACACCTTGATGGCTAGCATCCACGTGGCACCACCACGTGGGACCCGCGAGTGGTCGGTCCCAGTAAGGAGCAGCCAGCTCAGCAACCGTTGTATCAGCATCCTCATGATCTACATCAACGTTCTGCACTGACCACTCACCATCAACCTTCACTGTCTGAACAAGCTCAGAGAGCCTGTCCCAACCAATTGGTCGCCAGTAACTCCTCGAGTGCTCTTCTTCTTCTCCTTTACATTCTTGTTTCTTGCTATCACAATAACAACAACAACACTATTCACAGTTAGTTAAAGAGTTTAAGCAAAAAAAGACTGATAAAGTTAGTAACTTTTGATACGTTAAGGTATAAAGAGCATCTCCTCGGTGAAGAGCGCTTCTCGTGTCGAACTTGGTTGTCTTGCGACGACCTTGATGAAACTCGAAGGCGCATATAAGACCATCCGTCCAGAGGGTATGGTAACCGTTATGATTCGCATTCATAGCTTCAATCAAGTTTCATACTTTCTGTACTTAAAAAAGAACAGCAGAGATCTCAGGATCAGAATTGCGATATAGAGAACTGAAAGCAATACAGAGAAGGAGGAGCGAAGTTAACAAGTATACTCGAAGCAAAGGCAGCTCAATTGGCCTGAGAACTTAGCACCGATTCAAGTTGAATCAGAGAAGGAGAGAGATAGCTATGTGGTGGCAGTCGAGGTGGAGAAGACGAAGGCGAGCAGAGACCAAACAAACAAACACGTGTATACAGCAACACACGTGTGTTACCATATTTGGGCTTTATTAGACTTGGCCCAAAATTAGATTCTCTTAAATTTTCCTTTTTTGTAATTTTGACATTATTTATTAATTTATTACAAATTACAAAAATATTACAAAACACAGTTTTAAAAGAGAAGTTTCGTAGGATAACCTCTTTTAGTTTGTTTTTACAAAAATAATCCTTAATAAAAAAAAGAAAAATTCTGTATGATTATCATTTTTAAAGTATTTGTCACAAAAATAGATTTCAGTGAAGAAAATGATCAAAATAAGTTTTATTAAAATGTAAAAATGTATTTTGCCTCTGGGATTAACTAATCTAGACTTAAAGTTTAGAGTTAAGGGGTGAGTTTGGTGATATGGTTTCAAATTAAAAAAAAAATTATTAAAAATTTAAAATAAAATAAAAACTATTTTGGTCATTTTTGATTTAAAAGTTATTTTTGTGATAAAAACTTAAAAATGACTATTTGAAAAAATTGCTCATTTTAAAATTGATTAAATAAATCTATTTTTTAAACACTATTTCTTCATTAGAAGATGAAAATTACAAAGGTACACATGGATTTTGAGAAAATTTAAAAAAATATGACAATATTGTTTTAATGCATAGTTGCATCCTTCACTAACATATGATGATGTTCAAAGAGGTTTGGAGCATTTGTTGTCTCCGTTTTTCAAGAAAGTAGTTATTTCATCGATTTAGGGAGTATTGTGAAGTTTTACTAAATTAATTGATAAACAAATTATAACGATTCCCATATACCATGAAAAAAGCTTTAAATACATTAATACCAATGTAGAATGTGGTTAGAAATTTTAAAACAATACTAAAGATTATAGGCTTCAGTATATAAAGTATTTACGAAAAACTCAATATTTTCGAAGGGGTTAACACATGGATTTTGAGAAAATTTCAAAAAATATGACAATATAGTTTTAATGCATAGTTGCATCCTTCACTAACATATGATGATGTTCAAAGAGGTTTGGAGCCTTTGTTGTCTCCGTTTTTCAAGAAAGTAGTTATTTTCTCGATTTATGGAGTATTATGAAGTTTTACTAAATTAATTGATAAACAAATTATAACGATTCCCATATACCATGAAAAAAGCTTAAAATACATTAATACCAATGTAGAATCTGGTTAGAAATTTTAAAACAACACTAAAGAATATAGGCTTCAGTGTATAAAGTATTTACCAAAAACTCAATATTTTCGAAGGGGGTTAACACATCGCTTTTGAGAAAATTTCATAAAATATGACAATATTGTTATAATGCATAGTTGCATCGTGCACTAACATATGATGATGTTCAAAGAGGTTTGGAGCCTTTGTTGTCTCCGTTTTTCAAGAAAGTAGTTATATTATAGTAGTTATTTCATCGATTTAGGAAGTATTATGAAGTTTTACTAAATTAATAGATAAAAAATTATAACAATTTCCATATACCATGAAAAAGAGCGTAAAATACATTAATACATATGTAGAATATGGTTAGAAATTTTAAAACAACACTAAACATTATAGGCTTCAGTATATAAAGAATTTATCAAAAAATCAATATTTTCGAAGGGGTTAACACATGGATTTTGAGAAATTTTCAAAAAATTTGACAATATTAATTTAATACATAGTTGCATCCTACACTAACATATGATGATGTTCAAAGAGGTTTGGAGCATTTGTTGTCTCTGTTTTTCAAGATAGTAGTTATTTTATAATAGTTATTTCATCGATTTAGGAGGTATTAAGAAGTTTTACTAAATTAATTGATAAAAAATTATAACGATTCCCATATACCATGAAAAAGAGCGTAAAAGACATTAATACAGATGTAGAATGTTGTTAGAAATTTTAAAACAATACTAAAGATTATAGGCTTCAGTATATAAAGTATTTACCAAAAACTCAATATTTTCGAAGGGGTTAACACATGGATTTTGAGAAAATTTTAAAAAATATGACAATATTGTTTTAATGCATAGTTGCATCCTTCACTAACATATGATGATGTTCAAAGAGGTTTGGAGCCTTTGTTGTCTCTGTATTTCAAGAAAGTAGTTATTTTATCGATTTATGGAGTATTATGAAGTTTTACTAAATTATTTGATAAAAAATTATAATGATTCCCATATACCATGAAAAAGAGCGTAAAATACATTAATACAGATGTAGAATGTGGTTTGAAATTTTAAAACAACACTAAAGATTATAGGCTTCAGTATATAAAGTATTTACCAAAAACTCAATATTTTCGAAGGGGGTTAACACATCGCTTTTGAGAAAATTTCATAAAATATGACAATATTGTTTTAATGCATAGTTGCATCGTGCACTAACATATGATGATGTTCAAAGAGGTTTGGAGCCTTTGCTGTCTCCGGTTTTCAAGAAAGTAGTTATTTCATCGATTTTTGGAGTATTATGAAGTTTTACTAAATTAATTGAAAAACAAATTATAATGATTCCCGTATACTATGAAAAAAGCTTAAAATACATTAATACCAATGTAGAATGTGGTTAGAAATTTTAAAACAACACTAAAGATTATAGGCTTCAGAATATAAAGTATTTACCAAAAAGTCAATATTTTCGAAGGGGTTAACACATGGATTTTGAGAAAATTTCAAAAAATATGACAATATTATTTTAATGCATAGTTGCATCCTTCACTAACATATGATGATGTTCAAATAGGTTTGGAGCCTTTGTTGTCTCCGTTTTTCAAGAAAGTAGTTATTTCATCGATTTTGGGAGTATTATGAAGTTTTACTAAATTAATTGATAAACAAATTATAACGATTCTCATATACCATAAAAAAAGTTTAAAATACATTAATACCAATATAGAATGTGGTTAGAAATTTTAAAATAACACTAAAGATTATAGGCTTCAGTATATAAAGTATTTACCAAAAACTCAATATTTTCGAAGAGGTTAACACATCGATTTTGAGAAAATTTCAAAAAATATGACAATATTGTTTTAATGCATAGTTGCATCCTGCACTAACATATGATGATGTTCAAAGAGGTTTTGAGCCTTTATTGTCTCTGTTTTTCTAGAAAATAGTTATTTTATAGTAGTTATTTTATCGATTTCGGAAGCATTTTGAAGTTTTACTAAATTAATAGATAAAAAATTATAACGATTTCCATAGACCATGAAAAAGAGCGTAAAATACATTAATACAGATGTAGAATGTGGTTAGAAATTTTAAAACAACACTAAAGATTATAAGCTTCAGTATATAAAGTATTTACCAAAAACTCAATATTTTCGAAGGAGTTTACACATGGATTTTGAGAAAATTTCAAAAAATATGACAATATTGTTTTAATGCATAATTGCATCCTGCACTAACATATGATGATGTTCAAAGTGGTTTGGAGCCTTTGTTGTCTCCGTTTTTCAAGAAAGTAGTTTTTTTAGGGTATTATTTCAGGAGGGAGGGAGTATTAAATTAATTTAATAGTAATTATTAAACGATTTACAAGTATTAACGATTCCCCGATATCATGGAAAAGGGGGTAAAATGGGGTTAGCAATTTTAAAATGTGAGTAAATTTTAAACAAACTATTGATAAAACAAATTATAAAAGTATTACCCAATATACCAATATTTTCGAAGGGGTTAACACCATGGAGAATGTGGTTAGAAATTTTAAAAACAAAAGCACTAAAATTATAGGCTTTAGTATAATCAAGTATTAACCAACAAATGATATTTTCGAATAGGTTTAACACTTGGTTTGAAAATTTTTTCAAAAAAGTAGTGACCAATATTGTTTAAATAGTAAATTATGATGTTTTAGAAAAAAAAAAAAGATAAACAATTAAAAATATTCCCCGTACCAAAAAAAAAGCTTAAAGAAAAAAATACCAAATAAAAATGTGGTTAGAAATTTTAAAAAAAAAAAAAAACAAATTATAATAAAAACAAAAAAGTATAAAAAAAATTAAAAAAAAAAAAAATAATCTTCGAAAAAGGTAAAAGAACACGAAAAAAAAAAAATTGAAAATAAAGAATTTAGGAAATTAATGCATAGTTTGCATCCTTCACTAACATATGATGATGTTCAAATAGGTTTTGGAGCTTTTATTGTCTCCGTGTTTTTTCTAGAAAATAGTTATTTATCGATTTAGGGAGATTATGATACTAAATTAATTGATAAACAAATTATAATGATTCCTCATATACCATGAAAAAGTTTAAAATACATTATACCAATATATAGAATGTGGTTTAGAATTTCAAAATAACACTAAAGACTATAGGCTTCAGTATATAAAGTATTTACCAAAACTCAATATTTTCGAAGGGGTTAACACATCGATTTTGAGAAAATTTCAAAAAATTGACAACATTGTGTTTAATGCATAGTTGCATCCTGCACTAACATATGATGATGGTTCAAAGAGGTTGGGAGTCTTTTTATTGTGTCTGTTTTTTCTAGAAAATATTTATTTTTATCGATTTTTATCGAGACCGAAATAATTAATAAACAAATTATAACGATTCCATAGACCATGAAAAAGAGCGTAAAATACATTAATACATATAGAATGTGGTTAGAAATTTTTAAAAAACATTAAAGATCATAGTTTCAGTATATAAAGTATTTACCAAAAACTTAATATTTTCGAAGGGGGTATAATAATAGATGAGAAAATTTCAAAAAATTTGGAACCTTTTGTTTTAGAAATGATAGTTGCATCCTGCCCCATTAACAAT